>NW_024738872.1:0-9662 GCF_018991925.1 Homarus americanus | reverse complement strand
CTGGGAGGGACAGAGGTGTGCCTGGGGTGTCAGGGTGTACCTAGGAGTATTGAGTTTACCTGGGAGTCTCAGAAGATGTATCTGGGAGTATCGGAGGTGTACATGGGAGTGTCAGAGGTGTACCTTGGGAGTGTCAGAGGTGTGCAAGTGTCAGAGGTGTGCCTGGGGAATGTCAAGTGCCTGAGGAGCTGTCCGGAGGTGTGCCTGGAAGTGTCAGGAGGTGTGCCTGGGGTGTCTGGGGTGTGCCTGGGGTATCTGCGGTGTGCCTGGGGTGTCTGAGGGTGTGCCTGGGTGTCCAGAGGTGTGCCTAGAGTTTCAGAGGTATGCTTGGGGAGTGTCAGGGGGTGTACCAGGCAGTGTCGGTGGAGTGCATGGGAGTGTCAGGGGTTTACCTGGAGTGTCGGAGGTGTGCATGGGGGTGTGGGTGTGCCTGGGAGTGTGAGGTGGTTGTGCCTGGGAGTGTCGAGGTGTACCTGGGGTGTCGGAGTGTACCTGGGGAGTGTCAGAATTGTACCTAGGGGTGTCAGGGGGTGTACCAGGAGTGTCAGAGGGTGTGCCTGGAGTGTCAGGGTGTACCTGGGAGTCTGGTGTACCTGGGAGTGTCAGGGTGTTCCTGGGATGTCGAGGTGTGCCTTGGAGTGTCGGAGATGTGCCTGGGAGTAGTGAGGTGTGCCTGGGGTGTCAGGGGGTGTGCCTGGGAGTGTCAGAGGTGTGCCTGGGTGTGTCACGGTGTGCCTGGGTGTCGGAGGTGTGTCAGGGGGTGTCAGAGGTGTGCCTAGGTGTCAGAGGTGTGCCTGGGAGTGTGAAAGTGTGCCTGGGGTGTCTGGTGTACCTGGGGTGTCAGGGTGTAACTGGGGAGTGTCAGGGGGTGTACCAGGGAGTGTCAGTGGGTACCTGGGAGTGTCAGAGGTGTAAGGGGAGTGTCTGAGGGTGTGCCTGGGGTGTGAGAGGTGTGCCTGGGGAGTGTCTGCGGTGTGCCTGGGGTGTCGGAGGTGTGCCTGGGGTGTCTCAGGGTGTGCCTGGGGTGTTCTGAGGTGTGCCTGGGAGTGTCTGGTGTGCAAGTGTCAGAGGTGTGCCTGGGTGTCAGAGGGTGTGCCTGAGGTGTCAGAGGTGTGCCTGGGAATGTCAAAGGTGTGTCTGGGGTGTCGGACGTGTGCCTGGGAGTGTCAGAGGTGTCCAGGGAATGTCAGTGGGCACCAGGGAGTGTCAGAGGTGTGGGGGTGTCGGAGGGTTGCAGCAGTCTCTGAAGTGTGCCTGGCAGTGTCAGCAGTGTGCCTGGGTGTGTCACCGGTGCCTGGGTGTTAGAGGTGTGTCAGGGGAGTGACAGGTGCCTAGGAGTGTCAGAGGGTGTGGACCAGGAGTGTGAGGTGTGCCTGGGGTGTCTGCGGTGCTGGGGTGTCAGAGGTGTGACTGGGAGTGTCAGGGTGTGCCAGGGTGTCAGTGGAGTACCTGGGGAGTGTCAGAGTGTACCTGGAAGTGTCAGAGGTGTACCTGGGAGTGTCAGGGGTGTATCTGGGGAGTGTCGGACGTGTGCCTGGGAGTGTCAGAGGTGTGCTGGGGAGTGTCAGTGGAGTGCCTGGGAGGCGTCGGCGTGTCCTGGAGTGTCAGAGGTGTACCTGGGGTGTCAGAGGTGTGCCTGGGAGTGTCAGGGTGTGCCAGAGGTGTCAGAGGGTGCGGAGTGTCGGAGGTGTACCTGGGAGTGTCTGGGAGTGTACCTGGGGTGTCAGGGTGTGCCTGGGAGTGTCTGGGGTGTGCCTGGGAGTGTCAGCGGTGTGTGCCTGGGAGTGTGAGGTGTGCCTGGGGGTGTCTGCAGGTGTGTCTGGTGTCAGATGTGTGACTGGGAGTGTCAGGGGTGTGCCAGGGGTGTCAGTGGAGTACCTGGGAGTGTCAGAGGTGGCCTGGAAGTGTCAGAGGTGTGCCTGGGGAGTGTCAGAGGTGTATCTGGGGAGTGTCGGACGTGTGGGAGTGTCAGGGGTGTGCCAGGGATGTCAGTGGTGTGCTGGGTTTCGTGTGCAGGTAAGTGTGCCTGGGAGTGTCAGGGTGTGCCTGGGAGTCAGTGTGTCCAGACGGTGTCAGAGGTGTGCCTGGGAGTGTCGGAGGTGTGCCTGGGGTGTCTGGGGTGTGCCTGGGAGTGTGGGGGGTGTGCCTGGGGTGTCAGGGGTGTACCTGGGGTGTCAGAGGGTGTGCCTGGAGTGTCGGGGGGTGTGCCAGGGATGTCAGTGGAGTACATGAGTGTCAGAGGTGTGCCTGGGAGTGTCAGCGGTGTGCCTGGGGTGTCTGAGGTGTGCCTGGGTGTCAGAGGGTCAGAGTGTCAGGCAGTGCCTGGGTGTGTGAGGTGTGCCTGGAAGTGTGTCTAGGCTGTACCTGGGAGTGTTAGAGGTGTACCTAGGGGTGTCTGGGGTACTGGGAGTGTCAGAGGTGTGCCTGGGGTGTTGGAGGGGTACCTGTGGGTCTCTGAAGTGTGCCTGGCAGTGTCAGCGGTGTGCCTGGGTGTGTCACGGTGTGCCTGGAGTGTTAGAGGTGTATCAGGGAGGTGGTGCCTGGGGTGTCAGAGGTGTACCTGGGAGTGTGAGTGCTCAGGGGTGCAGTGTCAGAGGTGTGGCTGGGAGTGTCAGGGGTGTGCCAGGAGTGTCAGTGGGTACCTGGGAGTGTCAGGGTGTGCCTGGAGTGTCAGAGGTGTGCCTGGGGTGTCAGAGGTGTATCTGGGAGTGTCGGGCGTGTGCCTGGGAGTGTCAGAGGTGTACAGGGAATGTCAGTGGAGTACCTGGGAGTGTCAGACGTGTGCCTGAGAGTGTCAGGGTGTGCCTGGGGTGTCAGAGGTGTGCCTGGGGTGTCAGGGGTGTACCAGAGGTGTCAGAGGTGTGCCTGGGGTGTCGGAGGTGTGCCTGGGGTGTCTGGGGTGTGCCTGGGGTATCAGGGGTACCTGGGAGTGTCTGGGGTGTGCCTGGGGTGTCAGGGTGTGCCTGCAGTGTCAGGGGTGTGCCAGGGGGTGTCAGTGGTGCATGGGAGTGTCAGAGGGTGCCTGGCAGTGTCAGCGGTGTGCCTGGGAGTGTCTGGGGTGTGCCTGGAGTGTCAGAGAGTGCAAGGGAGTGTCAGAGCAGTACCTGGGGGTGTGAGGGTGTGCTTGGGGTGTCAGGCTGTGCCTGGGGTGTCAGGGTGTGCCTGGGGTGTCTGGGGTGTGCCTGGGGTGTCTGAGGTGTGCCAGGGGTGTCAGGGGAACCAGGGGTGAAGATGTGTGCCTGGGAGAGTCAGAGGGTGTAGGGGGGAGTGTCTGGGGGTGCACCTGGGATGGAGGTGTACCACATGGGGGTGTACCAGGGAATGTCAGAGGAATACCTGGGGTGTCAGAGGTGTGCCTGGGTTTGTCAGAGAGGTGTACCTAGGAGTATCGGAGGTTTTACCTGATTAATCTGAGTTGTACCTGGGAGTGTCGGATGTGTACCTGGGGCGTGAGGTGTACCTGGGAGTGCTCCGGAGGTGAACCTGGGAGTTTCGGAGGTATGCCTGGGGTGTCAAGGTGTACTTGGGGTGTCAGGGTGTGTACCTGGGAGTGTCAGCGGTGTGCCTGGGAGTGTCTGGGGTGTGCCTGGGGTGGTCAGGAATGTGCAGGGAGTGTCAGAGGTGTGCACAGAGTGTGTGAGGTGTACCTTGGAGTGTCAGTGTACCTCTGGGGTGTCAGGGGTGTACCAGGGGTGTCGGTGCCTGGGGTGTCAGTGGTGGCACCTGGGAATTATGGGAGGGTGCCCGCCTGGGTGTCAGAGGTGTGCCTGGCAGTGTCAGCGGTGTACCTGGCAGTGTCTGGGGTGTACCTAGGTGTCAGGCTGCCAGGGGTGTGGGGGTACCAGTGAGGTGTCTGGAGAACCTGGGAGTGTTCGAGAGGTGTACCTGAGAGTGTGAGGGTGTACCTAGGGTGTCTGGTGAACCTGGGAGTGTCAGAGTGTACCTGGGGAGTGTCTGAGGTGTTTCCTGGGGTGTCTGGGGTGTGCCTGGGGAGTGTCAGGAGTAGAGACAGGGTGAAAGAGGTGTGCCTGGGGTGTCAGAGGTGTGCCAGGGTGTCGGAGGTGTACCTGAGGTGTCAGAGTGTAAGGTGTCAGAAGAATACCTAGGAGGACAGAGGTGTGCCTGGGGTGTCCAGGGTGTACCTAGGAGTATTGAAGGTTGCCTGGGAGTGTCGGAGTTGTACCTGGGTGTGTGGGAGCAGACCTGGGAGTGTCAGAGAGGGTGTATCTGGGGTATCGGAGGTGGCACAGTCAGAGGTGTACCTTGGGAGTGTCAGAGGTGTACTTTCAGGAGTGTCAGAGGTGCTCCTGGGGTGTCAGAGGTGTACCTGGGGTGTGGAGGTGCCTGGGAGTGTGGGTGTACCTGGGGTGTCTGCGGTGTACCTAGGGTATCTGCGATTGTACCTGGGGTGTCTGGTGTACCTGGGGTGTCAGAGGTATGCCTGAGGTGTCAGAGGTGTACTTGGGGAGTGTCAGGGGGTGTGCCAGATGGTGTCCAGTCTGGAGTACATGGGGTGTCAGAGGTGTACCTGATGACAGTGTCGGAGGTGTGCCTGGGACCTGGGAGTGTCAGAGGTGTACCTGGGAGTGTCAGAGGTACCCAGAGAGTGTGGAGGTGTACCTGGGAGAGTCAGGAGGTACCTGGGAGTGTCTGGGGTGTACCTGGGAGTGTCAGCGGTGTACCTGGGAGTGTCTGAGGTGTACCTGGGAGGTCAGGAGGTACCTGGGAGTGTCAGAGGTGTACTTGGGAGGTCAGGGTACCAGGGAGTGTCAGTGGAGTACATGGGAGTGTCAGAGGCAACCTGAGAGTGTCAGAGGTGTACCTGGGAGTGTCAGAGGTGTACCTGGGAGTGTCAGAGGTGTACCAGAGAGGTCAGAGGTGTACCTGGGAGTGTCGGAGGTGTACCTGGGAGTGTCTGAGTGTACCTGGGAGTATCGGGGAGTACCTGGGAGTGTCTGAGGTGTACCTGGGAGGTTCAGAGGTGTACCCAGAGTGTCAGGGGTGTACCAGGGAGTGTCAGTGGAGTACATGGGAGTGTCAGAGGTGTACCTGGCAGTGTCAGAGGTGCACCTGGGAGTGTCTGGAGGTGTACCTGGGAGTATCAGAGAAGCACAAGGGAGTGTCAGAGCAGTACCTGGGAGTGTGAGAGGTGTACTTGGAAGTGTCAGGAGGTGTACCTAGAGTGTCTGAGGTGTACCTGGGAGTGTCTGAGGTGTAACTGGGAGGTCAGGGGAGAACCTAGGAGTGAAAGATGTACCTGGGAGTCAGAGGTGTAAGGGGGAGGTCTGAGGTGCACCTGGGAGTGTCAGTCCAGGGAAGTGTCAGGAGGAATACCTAGGAGGCCAGAGTGTACCTGGGAGTCAGAGGTGTACCTAGGAGGATCGGAGGTTTACCTGGGAGTGTCGGAGTTGTACCTGGGAGTGTCGATGTACCTGGGAGCGTGAGAAGTGTACCTGGGAGTACGGAGGTGAACCTGGGAGTTCGGAGGTGTACCTGGGAGTGTCAAAGGTGCACTTGGGAGTGTCAGAGGTGTACCTGGAGGCTCATGGTGTACCTGGGAGTGTCTGAGGTGTACCTGGGAGTGTCAGAGGTGTGCCTGGGAGTGCTGGGAGGTGTACCTGAGAGTGTCAGAGGTGTACCTGGGAGTGTCAGAGTGTACCTGGGAGGCTGGGGTGTACCAGGGAGGCTCAGTGGAGTACCTGGGAGTGTCAGAGGTGTACCTGGGAGTGTCGGAGGTGTACATGGAGGGTCAGGAGGTACCTGGCAGTGTCAGAGGTGTACCTGGGAGGTCTGAGGTGTACCTGGGAGGTCTGAGTGCACTGGGAGTGTCAGAGAATTACCAGTGAGTGTCACAGGAGAACCTGGGAGTGTGGAGAGGTGTACCTGAGAGTGTGAGAGGTGTACCTAGGAGTGTCTGAGGAACCTGGGAGTGTCAGAGGTGTACCTGGGAGTGTCTGGAGGTGTTCCTGGGAGTGTCTGGAGGTACCTGGGAGTGTCAGGGTAGAACCAGGGAGTGAAAGAGGTGTACCTGGGAGGTCAGAGGTGTACCAGGGAGTGTCGGAGGTACCTGGGAGTGTCAGAGGTGTACTAGGAGTGTCAGGAATACACTAGAGGGTCAGAGGTGTACCTGGGAGTGTCAGAGGTGTACCTAGGAGTATCAGGTGGTGTCTGGGAGTGTCGGAGTTGTACCTGGGTGTCGGAGGCAGACCTGGGAGTCAGGAGGTGTATCTGGGGAGTATCGGAGGTGTACATGGGAGTGTCAGAGGTGTACCTGGGAGTGTCAGAGGTGTACCTGGGAGTGTCAGAGGTGTACCTGGGAATGTCAGAGGTGTACCTGAGAGTGTCGGAGGTGTACCTGGGAGTGTCGGAGGTGTACCTGGGAGTGTCTGGGGTGTACCTGGGAGTATCTGCGGTGTACCTGGGAGTGTCTGAGGTGTACCTGGGAGTGTCAGAGGTGTACCTGAGAGTGTCAGAGGTGTACTTGGGAGTGTCAGGGGTGTACCAGGGGGTGTCAGTGGAGTACATGGGAGTGTCAGAGGTGTACCTGACAGTGTCGGAGGTGTACCTGGGAGTGTCAGAGGTGTACCTGGGAGTGTCAGAGGTGTACCAGAGAGAGTGAGAGGTGTACCTGGGAGAGTCGGAGGTGTACTGGGAGTGTCTGGGGTGTACCTGGGAGTATCAGCGTGTACCTGGGACTGTCTGAGGTGTACCTGGGAGTGTCAGAGGTGTACCTGGGAGTGTCAGAGGTGTACTTGGGAGTGTCAGGGGTGTACCAGGGAGTGTCAGTGGAGTACATGGGAGTGTCAGAGGTGTACCTGAGAGTGTCGGAGGTGTACCTGGGAGTGTCAGAGGTGTACCTGGGAATGTCGGAGGTGTACCTGGGAGTGTCGGAGGTGTTCCTGGGAGTGTCGGAGGTGTACCTGGCCGTGTCAGCGGTGTACCTGGGAGTGTCAGCGGTGTACCTGGGTGTGTCACCGGTGTACCTGGGAGTGTTAGAGGTGTATCAGGGAGTGACAGAGGAGTACCTAGGAGTGTCAGAGGTGTACCTGGGAGTGTGAAAAGTGTACCTGGGAGTGTCTGGTGGTGTACCTGGGAGTGTCAGAGGTGTAACTGGGAGTGTCAGGGGTGTACCAGGGAGTGTCAGTGGAGTACCTGGGAGTGTCAGAGGTGTAAGGGGGAGTGTCTGAGGTGTACCTGGGAGTGTGAGAAGTGTACCTGGGAGTGTCTGGTGGTGTACCTGGGAGTGTCGGAGGTGTACCTGGGAGTGTCTGGGGTGTACCTGGGAGTATCTGCGGTGTACCTGGGAGTGTCTGAGGTGTACCTGGGAGTGTCAGAGGTGTGCCTGGGAGTGTCAGAGGTGTACCTGAGAGTGTCAGAGGTGTACCTGGGAGGTCAAAGTGTACCTGGGAGTGTCGGATCTGAGAGTGTCTGGAGGTGTACCTGGGAGTGTCAGTGGAGCACCAGGAGTGTCAGAGGTGTACCTGGGAGTGTCGGAGGGTACCTGGCAGTCTCTGAAGGTACCTGGCAGGTCAGCGGTGTACCTGGGTGTCACCGGTGTACCTGGGAGTGTTAGAGGTGTATCAGGAGTGACAGAGGAGCACCTAGGAGGTCAGGAGGTGTACCTGGGAGTGTGGAGAAGTGTACCTGGGAGTGTCTGGTGGTGTACCTGGGAGGTCAGAGGTGTAACTGGGAGTGTCAGGGGTGTACCAGGGAGTGTCAGTGGAGTCTGGGAGTGTCAGAGGTGTACCTGGAAGTGTCAGAGGTGCACCTGGGAGTGTCAGAGGTGTATCTGGGAGTGTCGGACGGTACCTGGGAGTGTCAGAGGTGTACCAGGGAATGTCAGTGGAGTACCTGGGAGTGTCAGAGGTACCTGAGGAGTGTCAGAGGTGTACCTGGGAGTGTCAGAGGTGTACCTGGGAGTGTCAGAGGTGTACCAGGAGAGTGTCGAGGTGTACCTGGAGTGTCGGAGGTGTACCTGGGAGTGTCTGGGGTGTACCTGGGAGTATCGGGGAGTACCTGGGAGTGTCTGAGGTGTACCTGGGAGTGTCAGAGGTGTACCTGGGAGTGTGGAGAAGTGTACCTGGGAGTGTCTGAGGTGTACCTGGGAGTGTCAGAGGTGTAACTGGGAGTGTCAGGGTGTACCAGGGAGTGTCAGTGAGTACCTGGGAGTGTCAGAGGTGTACCTGGAAGTGTCAGGAGGTGTACCATGGGAGGGTCAGAGGTGTATCTGGGAGTGTCGGACGTGTACCTGGGAGTGTCAGAGGTGTACCAGGAATGTCAGTGGGAGTACCTGGGAGTGTCAGACGTGTACCTGAGAGTGTCAGAGGTGTACCTGGGAGGTCAGAGGTGTACCTGGGAGTGTCAGAGGTGTACCAGATGGTGTCAGAGGTGTACCTGGGAGTGTCGGAGGTGTGCCTGGGAGTGTCTGGGGTGTACCTGGGAGTATTGGGGAGTACCTGGGAGTGTCTGAGGTGTACCTGGGAGTGTCGAGGTGTACCTGAGTGTCAGGGGTGTACCAGGGAGTGTCAGTGGGGAGCATGGGAGTGTCAGAGGTGTACCTGGGAGTGTCAGCGGTGTACCTGGAGTGTCTGAGGTGTACCTGGGAGTATCAGAGAAGAAGGGAGGTCAGACAGTACCGAGTGGAGGAGGTGTACCTGGGGGGCAGAGCTGTACCTGGGAGTGTTGGAGGTGTACCTAGGAGTGTCTGGAGGCACCTGGGAGTGTCTGAGGTGTACCTGGGAGTGTCGGAGGGGCACCTGGCAGTCTCTGAAGTGTACCTGGCAGTGTCAGGGTGTTACCTGGGTGTGTCACCGGTGTACCTGGGAGTGTTAGAGGTGTATCAGGAGTGACAGAGGAGTACCTAGGAGTGTCAGAGGTGTACCTGGGAGGTGGAGAAGTGTACCTGGGAGTGTCTGGGGTGTACCTGGAGAGTGTCAGAGGTGTAACTGGGAGTGTCAGGTGTACCAGGGAGTGTCAGTGGAGTACCTGGGAGTGTCAGGAGGTGACCTGGAAGTGTCAGAGGTGTACCTGGGAGTGTCAGAGGTGTATCTGGGAGTGTCGGCGTGCACTGGGAGTGTCAGAGGTGTACCAGGGAATGTCAGTGGAGTACCTGGGAGTGTCAGACGTGTGACCTGAGAGTGTCAGGAGGTGTACCTGGAGTGTCAGAGGTGTACCTGGGAGTGTCAGAGGTGTACCAGAGGAGGTCAGGCATACCTGGGAGTGTCGGGAGGTGTACCTGGGAGTGTCTAGTGTACCTGGGAGTATCGGGGAGTACCTGGGAGTGTCTGAGGTGTACCTGGGAGGTCAGAGGTGTACCTGGGAGTGTCAGGGGTGTACCAGGAGTGTCAGTGAGTACCTGGGAGTGTCAGAGGTGTACCTGGCAGTGTCAGCGGTGTACCTGGGAGTGTCTGAGGTGTACCTGGAGTACTGGGAGAAGCACAAGGAGTGTCAGAGCAGTACCTGGGAGTGTGAGAGGTGTACTTGGGAGTGTCAGAGCTGTACCTGGGAGTGTCAGAGGTGTACCTAGGGAGTGTCTGAGGTGTACCTGGGAGTGTCTGAGGTGTACCTGGGAGTGTCAAGGAGAACCAGGGAGGAAAGATGTGTACCTGGGAGAGTCAGAGGTGCAGGGAGGGTCTGAGGTGCACCTGGGAGTGTCAGAGGTG
>NW_024738871.1:0-5791 GCF_018991925.1 Homarus americanus | reverse complement strand
ACAAAGGACTCTGGTCGAGTATAACAAAGCCCTGATTGAGTATAACAAAGTCCTCATCTAGTATAACAAAATCACCTGATCGAGTATAGCAAAGCCCTTGATCCAGAATAACAAATGCCCTCATCGAGTATAACAAAGTCCCTAATCGAATATAACAAAGCCCCTGATCGATTATAACAAAGGCCACTGGTCCAGCATAACAAAGGACCCTGGTCGAGTATAACAAAGTCCCCTGATCGAGTATAACAAAGCCTCATCGAGTATAACAAAGTCCCCAAATCGATAAATCGAGTATAACAAAGTCCCTGGTGAAATATAATAAAGGCCCCTGATCGAGAGCAAAGTCCTGATCTAGTAAAACAAACTCCCATGGTCGAGTATAACAATGTCCCTTGATCGAGATTACCAAAAGGCCCTGATCAGTATAACAAAGGCCCCCGGTTTGGTATAACAAAGCCTCTTGATCGTGTATAAAGTCCCTGATCGAGTATAACACATCTGATCACGTATAACATATCACCTAATCATGTATAACAAAGTCCTCTAATCGAGTATAACAAAGTCCCTGATCGAGTATAACAAAGGCCCTTGTTCGAGTATAATAAAGGCACCTAATCGAGTATAACAAAGTCCCTGATTGAATATAAAAAGTCCCTCATCGAGTAAATCAAAGTCCTGGTCGAGTATAACAAAGTCCCCTGATCGCGTATAACAAAGTCCCTGGTCGAGTATAACAAATTCCCTGATCGAGTATAACAAGTCCTGGTCGAGTATAACAAATTCCCTTATTGAATATAACAAAGTCCCTGGTTGAGTATAACAAAGGCCCATCATTGAGTATAAAGGCCCTCATCGAGTAAAACAAAGACCCTCATCAAGACTAACAAAGTCCTCTGATCGAGTATGACAAAGGCCCTTGATCGAGTATAACAAAGGCCCCTAATCGAGTATAACAAAGTCGCCTGATCGAGTATAACAAAGTCCTTATCGAGTATAACAAAGGCCCTGGTCGAGTATAACAAATTCCCTGATCGAGTATAACAAAGTCCCTGATCGAGTATAACCAAGGCCCCTCATCGAGAATAACAAAGGCCCCCGGTTGAGTATAACAAAGCCACCTGATCGAGTATAACAAAGTCCCTTTATCGAGCATAACAAAGGCCCTGGTCGAGCATAACAAAGCCTCCGTGATCGAATAATATAAAGTCCCTGATCAAGTATAACAAAGTCCCTGATCAGGTAAAACAAAGTCCCCTGTTTGAGCATAACAAAGGCCTCTAATGGAGTATAACAAAGACCCTGATGGAGTATAACAAAGGCCCTAATGGAGTATAACAAAGTCCCTAATCGAGTATAAAAGTCCCTGATCGAGTATAATATAGCCCCATCACCGAGTATAACAATGTCCTGATCGTATCAAACTACCTGGTCGAGTATAATAAAGGCCCTGATCGAGAATAACAAAGTCTCATGATCGAGTATAAGAAATTCCCCTGGTTCGAGTATAACAAAAGCCCTGATATAGTATAACAAAGGCCCCTAATCGAGCATAACAAAGGCCCCTCATCAGGTTTAACAAAGTCCCCGGATCGAGTATAGCAAAGGCTCTTGATCGAGTATAACAAATGCTCCTCATCGAGTATAACAAAGTCCCTAATCGATTATAACAAAGCCCCGGATCGAGTATAACAAAGCCCTGGTCGAGTATAACAAAGTCCCCTGGTCGAGTATAACAAAGTCCCTGGTAGAGTAAACAAATTCCCTTATCGAGGATAACAAAGTCCTCTGGTTGAATATAACAATGGCCCGACTGAGTATAACAAGGCCCCTCATCGAGTATAACAAAGGCCCTCATCGAGTCTAACAAAGTCCCTAATCGATTATGAAAAGACCTTGATCGAGTCTCACAAAGCAATCATCGAGTATAACAAAGTCCCTGATCGAGTATAACAAAGTCCCTTATCTACGAGAAACAAAGCCCTGATCAAGTATAACAAAGTCCCTGATTGAGGATAACAGAGTCCCCGTTTGACCATAACAAGGCCCTGGTCGAGGTATAACAAGTTCCTAATCGAATATAACAAAGCCCCTGATCGAGTATAACAAAGACCACTGGTCGAGCATAAGGACCCTGGTCGAGTATAACAAAGTCCTGATCGAGTATACCAAAGCCCAATCATCGAGTATAACAAAGTCCCCTGATCGAGTATAACAAAGTCCTGGTCTAGCATAACAAAGTCCCTGATCGAGTATAAGAAGTTCCTTATCGGTATAACGGCCCATTCATCGAGTATAACAAGACCTGGTAGAGTATAACAAAGCCCTGATCGAGTATAACAAAGCCCAATCATCGAGTATAACAAAGACCCTAATCAGGTAAACAAATTCCCTGATCAAGTATAACAAAGTCCCTGATCGATTAGACAAAGCCCTTGATCGGTATAACAAAGGCCCTGATCGAGTATAACAAAGTCCCTGGTCGACTATAACCAAGGCCCATGATCGAGAATAACAAAAGTCCCTGATCGCATATAACAAAGTCCTTATCGAGCATATCAAAGGCCCTGGTTGAGCATAACAAAGCCCCCTGATCGAATAATACAAAGTACCTGATCAAGTATAACAAAGTCCTTTGATCGAGTATAACAAAGACCCTGGTCGAGTATAACAAACCACCCGATCGTGTATAACAAGTTCCCTGGTGAGAGTATAATGCCTCTGATCACGTGTATAAAAGTCCTGGTTGTGTATAACAAAGCCTCCTGACTGTTATACTCGATTAGAGACTTTGTTATACACGATCAGGAGACTTTGTTTACTCGATCGGGGACGTTTTATATTCGATCAGAGGACGTTATACTCGATGAGGGCCTATTATATGACCAGGGACTTTTATACTCGACCAGGGACTTTGTTTAACTCAATCAGGGACTTTTATTCGATAAGGGTTTTGTTATACTCGATTGGGGCCTTTATTACTCGATCAGCATAACAAGGGCCCTGATCGAGTATAACAAAGTTCCCTGATCGAGTATAACAAACCCTCTGGATCGGATATAACAAAAGTCCCCTGATCGAGAATAACAAGTCCCTGATCGAGTATAACAAAGCCCCCTGATCAAGTATATCAAAGGCCCTGATCGGGTAAAACAAAAGTCCCTCATCGAATATAACAAAGTCCCTGATCGAGGTATAACAAAGTCCCTGATCGAGTATAACAAAGTTCCTGATTGAGTATAACAAAGGCCCTGATCGGGTTTAACAAAAGCCCTGATCGAGTATAACAAAGTCCCTGGTCGAGTAACAAGGCCCTGATCGAATATAAAGGCGCCTGAACGGGTATAACAAAGGCCCTGATCGAGTATAACAAGTTCCTGATCGAATAACAAAGCCCTGGTCGAATATAACAACGTCCCCTGATCGGAGAATAACAAAGTCCCTGATCGAGTATAACAAAGTTCCTGATCGAGTATAACAAAGCCCCTGGATCGAATATAACAAAGTCCCCTGATGAGAATAACAAAGTTCCTGATCGAGTATAACAAAGCCCCCTCATCGAGTATAACAAAGCCCCTCATCATTATAACAAAAGCCCCTGATCGGAGTATAACAAAGTCCCTGGTCGAGTATAACAAAGGTCCTGATCGAATGTAACAAAGACGCCTGAACGAGTATAACAAAGGCCCTGATCAGTATAACAAAGTCCCTCATCGAATATAACAAAGTCCCCTGATCGAGTATAACAAAGTCCCTGATCGAGTATAACAAAGTCCCTGATTGAGTATAACAAAGGCCTGATCGAGTTTACAAAGCCCTGATCGAGTATAACAAAGTCCTGGTCGAGTATAACAAAGGCCTCTGATCGAATATAACAGAGGCGCCTGAACAGGATATAACAAGGCCCTGATCGAGGTATAACAAAGTTCCTGATCGAGTATAACAAAGCCTCTGGATCGAATATAACAAAGTCCCCTGATCGAGAATAACAAAGTCCCCTGATCGAGTATAACAAAGCCCCTGATCAAGTATAACAAGGCTGATCGAGTAAAACAAATTCCCCTCATCGATTATAACAAAGTCCCTGATCGAGTATAACAAAGTCCCTGATCGAGTATAACAAGTCCCTGATTGAGTATAACAAAGGCCTGATCGAGTTTAACAAAAGCCCTGATCAAGAATAACAAAGTCCCTGGTCGAGTATAACAAAGGCCCTGATCGAATATAACAGGCTGCAAAGGAGTATAACAAAGGCCTGATCGAGTATAACAAAGTTCCTGATCGAGTATAAACAAAGCCCTGGATCGAATATAACAAAGTCCCCTGATCGAGAATAACAAAGTCCCTGATCGAGTATAACAAGCCCCTGATCAAGTATAACAAAGGCCCTGATCGAGTAAAACCAAGTCCCCTCATCGAATATAACAAAGTCCCCTGATCGAGTATAACAAAGTCCCTGATCGAGTATAACAAAGTCCCCTGATTGAGTATAACAAGGCCCCTGATCGAGATTTAGCAAAGCCCTGATCGAGTATAACAAAGTCCCTGGTCGAGGTATAACAAAGGCCCCTGATCGAATATAACAAAGGCGCCTGAACGAGTATAACAAAGGCCCTGATCGAGTATAACAAAGTTCCTGATCGAGTATAACAAAGCCCTGGATCGAATATAACAAAGTCCCCTGATCGAGAATAACAAAGTCCCCTGATCGAGTATAGCAAGCCCCTGATAAAATTATAACAAAGGCCCTGATCGAGTATAACAAAGTCCCTCATCGAATATAACAAAGTCCCTGATCGAGTATAACAAAGTCCCTTGATCGAGTAGAACAAAGTCCCTCATCGAGTATAACAAAGGCCCCTCATCGAGTATAACAAAGTCATGATCGAGTATAACAAAGTCCTCTGGTCGAGTATAACAAAGGCCCCTCATCGAATATAACAAAGGCTCTGAACGAGTATAACAAAGGCCCTGATCGAGTATTTCAAAGTTCCCTGATCGAGGATAACAAAGTCCCTGATCGAGTATAACAAAGGCCCATGATCGAGTATAAGAAAGTCCCTCATCGAATATAACAAAGTCCCCTGATCGGGTATAACAAAGTCCCTGATCGAGTATAACAAAGTCCCCTGATTGAGTATAACAAAGGCCCCTGATCGAGTTTAGCAAAAGCCCTGATCGAGTATAACAAAGTCCCTGGTCGAGTATAACAAAGGCCCTGATCGAATATAACAAAGGCGCCTGAACAGGTATAACAAGGCCCTGATCGAGTATAACAAAGGTTCCTGATCGAGTATAACAAAGCCCCTGGATCGAATATAACAAAGTCCCTGATCGAGAATAACAAAGTCCCTGATCGAGTATAGCAAAGCCCACCTGATAAAGTATAACAAAGGCCCTGATCGAGTATAACAAAGTCCCTCATCGAATATAACAAAGTCCTGATCGAGTATAACAAAGTCCCTTGATCGAGTAGAACAAAGTCCCTCATCGAGTATAACAAAGGCCCTCATCGAGTATAACAAAGTCCATGATCGAGTATAACAAAGTCCTCTGGTCGAGGTATAACAAAGGCCCTCATCGAATATAACAAAGGCCTCAGACAGGTATAACAAAGGCCCTGATCGAGTATTTCAAAGTTCCTGATCGAGGTATAACAAAGTCCCTGATCGAGTATAACAAAGGCCTCTGATCAAGTTAAACCAATTCCCTGATCGAGTATAACAAACTCCTGGTCGAGGATAACAAAGTCCCTCATCGAATATAACAAGGTCCCTGATCGAGTATAACAAAG
>NW_024738870.1:0-17055 GCF_018991925.1 Homarus americanus | reverse complement strand
TGCCTCCACTACCCGCTTCACACTACTACTACCAGTTGCCATCACCACTACTACCACCACTACCTCCATCACCACCATCACCGCTACCCTTCACCACTACTACTACTACCATCCACCACTACTACCACCACTACCTCCATCACCACTGCCTCACTACCCGCTACCACTACTACCACCACTACCTCCATCACACTGCCTCCACTGCCCGCTTCACCACTACTACTACCAGTACCATCACCACTACTACCACTACCTCCATCACCTGCCTCCACTACCCGCTTCACCACTACTACTACCAGTACCATCACCACTACTACCACCACTACCTCCATCACCACCTCCCACTGCCACTTCACCACTACTACTACCAGTACCATCACCACTACTACCACCACTACCTCCATCACCACTGCCTCCTACCCTTCACCACTACTACTACCAGTGCCATTACCACTACTACCACCACTACCTCCATCACCACTGCCTCCTCCAGCTTCACCACTACTACTACAGTGCCATCACCACTACTACCACCACTACCTCCATCACCACCATCACCGCTACCCGCTTCACCACTACTACTACCACTACCATCACCACTACTACCACCACTACCTCCATCACCACCATCACCGCTACCCGCACCACTACTACTGCCACTACCATCACACTACTACCACCACTACCTCCATCACCACCATCACCGCTACCCGCTTCACACTACTTACTACCAGTACCATCACCACTACTACCACTACCTCCATCACCACTGCCCACTACCGCTTCACCACTACTCTACCACCACTACCCTTACCACTACCACCACTGCCTCCACTACCCGCTTCACCACTACTACTACCAGTACCATCACCACTACTACCACCACTACCTCCATCACCACCATCACCGCTACCCGCTTCACCACTACTACCACCACTACCATCACCACTACTACCACCACTACCTCCATCACCACCACCATCACCGCTACCCGCTTCCACCACTACTACCAATTCATCACCACTACTACCACCTACCTCCATCACCACTGCCTCCACTACCCTTCACCACCTACTACTGCCACCACTGCCATTACCACTACTGCCACCACTGCCTCCACTACCCGCTTCACCACTACTACTACCAGTGCCATCACCACTACTCCACCACTCCTCCATCCCACCATCACCGCTACCCGCTTCACCACTACTACTGCCACTACATCACCACTACTACCACCACTACCTCCATCACCCACTGCTCCACTACCGCTTCACCACTACTACTACCACTACCATTACCACTACTACCACTGCCTCCACTACCCGCTTCACCACACTACTACCAGTACCATCACCACTACTACCACCACTACCTCCATCACCACCATCACCGCCACCCTTCACCACTACTACTACCACTACCATCACCACTACTACCACCACTCACCTCCATCACCATCACCGCTACCCGCTACCACTACTACTACCAGTACCATCACCACTACTACCACCACTGCCTCCATCACCACTGCCTCCACTGCCGCTTCACCACTACTACTACCACCACTACCATTACCACTACTACCCACCACTGCCTCACTACCGCTTCACCACTACTACTACCGTGCCATCACCACTACCACCACTACCTCCATCACCACCATCACCGCTACCCGCTTCACCACTACTACTACCACTACCATCACTACTACTACCACCACTACCTCCATCACCACTACCCCCACTACCCGCTTCACCACTACTACTACCACCACTACCATTACCACTACTACCCACCACTGCCTCCACCACTTCACCACTACTACTACCAGTTCATCACCACTACTACCACCACCACTACCTCCATCACCACCATCACCGCTACCCTTCACCACTTCTACTACCACTACCATCACCACTACTACCTCTACCTCCATCACCACTGCCTCCACTACCCCGCTTCACCACTACTACTACCACCACTACCATTACCACTACTACCACCACTGCCTCCACTACCGCTTCACCACTACTACTACCCGTACCATCACCACTACTACCACCACTACCTCCATCACCACTGCCTCCACACTCACCCACTTCACCACTACTACTACCAGTACCATCACCACTACTACCACCACTACCTCCATCACACTCCCACCTCTACCTCCATCTTTACCTCCTCCATCACCTCCACCTCACCTCCATCACACCTCACCTCCATCACACCTCCCTCTACCTCCTCCACACCTCCACTACCTCCCATCACCTCACACTCTCTCATCCATCACATCATCTACACCTCCTCACTCCTCCACCTCCTCACCTCCTCCTCACCTCTGCCTCCATCACACCTCACCACTCACCTCCATCACACCTCCCCACCACTCCTCCATCACCACCTCCATCACACCTCCCTCCACACTCATCACCTCCTCACCCTCCATCACACTCCCCACTACCTCATCACCCTCCACTCTGCTCCATCACCACCTCCCACCTCATCACTCCTCATCACCTCCTCACTCACCTCGCATCATCTCACCGCATCTCACGCATCACACA
This sequence comes from Homarus americanus, assembly GCF_018991925.1. Taxonomy (NCBI): domain Eukaryota; kingdom Metazoa; phylum Arthropoda; class Malacostraca; order Decapoda; family Nephropidae; genus Homarus; species Homarus americanus. The sequence goes on along the minus strand of NW_024738870.1, from coordinate 14,485 downwards.
TCTGCCCTCCCGTCCATCACGCCTCCGCATCGTCACGCCACGCCTTCTGTCGCATCTCCACTGCCTCCGTCGCGCATCCCGCCACTCGCGTCGCGCATCGCATCGCCGCATCCGCCACTCCATCCGTCACGCCGCTACCGCATCGCCTCACGCATCACCTCGCATCAGTCCGCATCCTCCTCATATCACGCCACTCCTCCACTTTCACCTCTACTCCATCACCTCCACCTCTCCTCCATCACACACTCCCTACCTCCATCACACCTTACCTCCCATCACACCTCCCCACCACCTCATCACCTCCCCTCCCACCTCCATCACACCTCCCCTACCTCCATCACCCTCCCCCTCCACTGCCTCCACCTCTCCCCTCCATCACCTCACCCTCTTCCCGCTCATCACCTCACCCTCTGCCTCCATCACACCTCCTGCTGCCTCCCGTCGCACCTCCACCTCTCATCACGTCGCATTCACCTCTGCCCATCGTCCATCACGCTCTCGCATCACCACTGCCCCGTCGCATCGCATCTGCACCGTCGCGCATCGCCGCTGCATCCGTCGCTCCATCACACTGCCATCCGACCTCGCGCATCGCACCTCCCGTCACCTCACCACTGCCTCATCATGCCCTCCACCTCTACCTCCATCCTCACCACTACCTCCATCACACCTCCACCTCTACCTCATCACACCTCCATCACCTCCCACCCCCCTCCATCACACCTCCACCACTACCTCCATCACACCTCCTACCTCCATCACCTCCACTACCCATCATCACACCTCCCACTCACCTCCTCCATCACCTCACCACCCCCCACCTCCCATCACACTCACACCTCCTGCTCCTCCACACCTCCACCACCTCCATCACACCTCACCACTACCTCACACCTCCCACCTCCTCCTCCTCCACCTCCATCTGCTCCCACCTCTACCTCCATCTTACGTCACATCACTCTGCCTCCATCCCTGCTCCTGCATCGTCACCTCACCTCTCCATCGCCTCACGCGCATCCCGTCTCCGCATCTGCCCATCGTCACGCCTCCACGCATCGTCCATCACCGCACTACATCGTCACACCTCCACCACTTCCATCATCCCACCTCCCTCCACCTCCATCACACTCCTGCATCGTCACCTCCTCCATCACACTCTCCCATCCACCTCTACCTCCACTACCTCCATCCACACCTTACCTCCATCCACACTCTCCTCTACCTCACCTCTGCCTCCGTCACCTCACCACATGCATCACCTCACCTCCATCTGCCTCCATCCACGCATCACACTCCATCTCTCACCTCTACCCCTCCATCACACCTCCATCACACCTCCATCACCTCACCTCTCCGTCACACCTCCACCACTGCCTCCATCACACCTCCACGCCGCATCCGTCCACTCCCGCCATTCGTCCATCACCGCATCCGTCGCCATCCCCATTAGCATCGCATCATCCACCTCTTCCCATCCCGTCACTCATCACACTCCTCCTACACTCATCACCTCCTCACCTCCATCACACCTCCCCTCTACCTCCATCACACCCTCCCACCTACCTCCATCCACACCTCCCACCCACTACCTCCATCACACCTCCACCTCTACCTCCATCACCTCACCACTACCTCCATCCACACCTCCACCACCCCTACCTCCATCACACCTCCCACCTCTACCCCTCCATCCCACACCCTCCACCACCCCTACCTCCATCACACCTCCACCACTACCTCCACTCACACATCCACCACACTACCTCCATCACACCCCCTCCCCACCACCTCCATCACACCTCCACCTCTCACCTCCATCCCACCTCCACCCTCCCATCACACCTCCCACCTGCCTCCATCACACCTCCACCACTACCTCCATCACACCTCCCTCTACCTCCATCACACCTCCACCTCCATCACCTCCCTCTACCTCCCATCCACCTCCACCCTCTACCTCCATCACACCTCCCCACTACCTCCATCACACCTCCCACCTCTACCTCCATCACACCACACTACCTCCATCACACCTCCACCTCTACCTCCATCCACACCTCCCACCACTACCTCCATCACCTCCCTCCCCTCCCATCCCTCCCTCTACCTCCATCACACCTCCCACCTCCCATCACCCCTCCCCACCTCCATCCACACCTCCTACTACCTCCATCACACTCCACACCTCCCATCACACCTCCCCACTACCTCCCATCACACCCCTCTACACCTTCCACACCTCCCCACTACCTCCATCACACCTCCCACCACACCTCCATCACACTCCACCTCTACCTCCATCACACCTCCCACCACCTCCATCACACCTCCACCACCTCCATCACACCTCCCACCTCTACCTCCATCACACCTCCCACACCACTCTCCATCACACCTCCCCACTACCTCCATCCACACCTCCACCACTACCTCCCATCACACCTCCACCACCTACCTCCATCCACCTCACCCTACCCCCTCCACTCACCTCCACCTCTACCTCCATCACACCTCCCACCACTACCTCCATCACCTCCACCACTACCTCCATCACCTCCACACACTCCCATCCTCCATCACTACCTCTCCACCTCCACTACCTCCACCACACCTCCACCTCCCACCCACCTCCATCATCACCACCACACCTCCACATACCTCATCACACCTCCACTACCTCCATCACACACCACCCACCTCCACCACACCTCCACCTCCATCACCCCTTCACCTGTACCTCCACTACCTCCTACACCCCTCCATCCCCTCTCTCACCACACCTCCACTACCTCCACCACACCACCACTACCTCCACTCTTCACCTCTCCCTACCTCCCACCACACCTCCACTACCTCCATCCACACCTCCCTACCTCTCCACACCCTCCACCACCTACCTCTCCACCACCACTACCTCCCACCCTCCACTACCTCCACCACACCTCCACTACCTCCACCACACCTCCATCCCCTCTAACCTCCCCACCCTCCCTTCTCCCCATACACCTCCATTTGTTTTTTTTTGGTTGTACACTTCCTCCCCACTAAACTCTCTCCTCCTGCCCCCCACCTCCCTTCCTCCCCCACCTCCCCTCTTCACCCCCCACCTCCCCATCCTCCACCCCCACCTCCCCCCCTCCTCACCCCTACCTCCCCTCCCTCACCCCCCATCCCCCTCCTCCCACCCCCACCTCCCCCTCCTCACCCCCCCCCACCTCCCCTTCCTCACCCCACCCCCCTCCTCCCCCCCACCTCCCCCTCCTCCCCCACCTCCCCTCCTCACCCCTACCTCCCCTCCTCCCTCCCCCTCCCCTCCTCACCCCCACCTCCCCTCCTCCCCCCAGCTCCCCTCCTCACCCCACCTCCCCCCCTCCTCCCCCCCACCTCCCCCCTCCCTCACCCCCTCCCCTCCCTCCCCCCTACCTCCCCCTCCCCTCACCCCACCTCCCCCCCTCCTCCCCCCACCTCCCCCCCTCCTCACCCCCACCTCCCCTCCCTCACCCCCACCTCCCTTCCCTCACCCCCACCCCCCACCTCTCCCCACCCCCCCTCCCCTCCTCACCCCCCTCCCCTCCTCCCCCCTACCTCCCCCCTCCCCTCCCCCCCCTCCCCTCCCCCCCCACCCCTTCCTCACCCCCCACCCCCCCCTCCTCACCCCCACCCCCTCCCCTCCTCCCCCCACCTCCCCTTCCTCACCCCACCCCCCTCCCCTCCACCCCCTCCCCTCCTCCCCCCCCCCCTTCCCTCCACCCCACCCCTCCTCCCCCCCCCCTCCCCCTCCTCACCCCCTCCCTCCCCCCTCTCCACCCCCACCTCCCCTCTCCCACCCCCACCTCCCCTCCTCACCCCCCTCCCCCTCCTCACCCACCTCCCCTCCTCCACCCCCCTCCCCTCCTCACCCCCCCCTCCCCCCTCCCCTCCACCCCCACCTCCCCTCCTCACCCCACCTCCCCTCTCACCCCCACACTCCCTCCCCTCACCCCCCCTCCCCCTCCTCCACCCCCTCCCCTCCTCCCCCTCCTCACCCCCCACCTCCCCCTCTCCACCCCACCTCCCCTCCTCCCCCCCCTCCCCCCTCTCCCCTACCTCCCCCTCCTCCCCACCCCCCACCTCCCCTCCTCCCCCACCCCTTCCCCTTTTCCCCACCCCCCTCCTCACCCCCTCCCCTCCCTCCCACCCCCCCCTCCCCTTCCACCCCCACCCCCTCCCCACCCCCCACCTCCCCCTCCTCCCACCCCTCCCCTCCTCCCACCCCTATCCCCTCTCCCCCCACCTCCCCTCCCCTACCCCCACCTTCCTCCCCCCCACCCCCTCCCTCACCCCCACCCCCCCTCCTCACCCCCACCTCCCTCCTCCACCCCCCACCCCCTCCTCACCCCCACCTCCCCTCCTCCCCCACCCCCACTCTCCCTCCTCCTCACCCCTCCCCCCTCACCCCCACCCCCTCCTCCCCCCACCTCCCCTTCCCTCACCCCACCCCCTCCTCACCCCCACCTCCCCTCCTCACCCCCACCCCTTCCTCCCACCCCCACCCCCCTCCCCTCCCTACCCCCACCTCCCCTCCCACCCCACCTCCCCTCCACACCCCCACCTCCCCTTCCTCACCCCCCCCCTCCCCCCCCACCTCCCCCTCCTCCACCCCACCTCCCCCTCCCCCCACCCCCCCTCCTCCCCCCCCCCTCCCCCCTCCTCACCCCACCTCCCCTCCTTACCCCACCCCTTCCTCCCCCCACCCCCTCCTCCACCCCCCACCTCCCCTCCTCACCCCCACCTCCCCTTCCCCACCCCACCCCCCTCCTCACCCCCTCCCCTCTCCCCCCCACCTTTACCTCCTCTCCCACCTCCCCCCTCCTCCCACCCCCCCCCTCCCCTCCTTACCCCCACCCCCTTCCTCACCCCCACCCCCCTCCTCACCCCCCCACCCCCCCTCCTCCGCCCCCTCCTTCCTCACCCCCCCCCCTCCTCCACCCCCACCTCCCCTCCTCCACCCCCCACCCCTTCCTCCCCCCCACCCCCCTCCTCACCCCCCACCTCCCCCCTCCCTCCCCCCACCTCCCCTCCCCTCACCCCACCTCCCCCTCCCTCACCCCCACCTCCCCCTCCTCCACCCCCCCCTCCCCCCTCCTCACCCCCACCTCCCCCTCCCTCACCCCACCTCCCCTCCCCTCCCCCCCCCTCCCCTCCTCACCCCCACCTCCCCTCCTCACCCCACCTCCCCCTCCTCACCCCACCCCAGGCCGACAAACCTTGCCCCCCACACTGTCACTAGGAGGGCATAACAAACCCCCTCCTCACCCCACCCATCACCCCCACCCCCTCCTAACCCCACCCCTCACCCCTTTGTTTTTATTTTATGATTTATGGATCTTTAACTTGTGTCTGTGTGTGTGTGTGTGTGTGTGTGTGTGTGTGTGTGTGTGTGTGTGTCAGTCATCTTGGATCTTTTAGAATTTTACATTGAGAGGAGGGAGGAGGGTTAGTAGGAGCAGGAGGTGTGAGAAGTGGCAGGAAAGGAGAGGTGGCAGAGGTAGAGGAAATGTGAGTTGATGTGAGTGGGAAGAAGTGAATAAGAATGAGTTTGCTGGCAGTTTACTGTGCACACACAACCTCCATGCAGTAATGATGGAGGAGGCTTACGTCCTCCATCCATATTCTCTCTCTCTCTCTCTCTCTCTCTCTCTCTCTTTCTCTCCATCATGTCACCGTGACGTCACTAGGGCAGGGCAGCAGAGATATTCCTGGCTTCCGTGTCTGCTCACGCCGCGCCGAGGAGAGGTATTACAGTGCACAGGTTCGACTCTCTCTCTATTGTAAACTGTCACCTCTTTGTAGGTGAGGGTAACTGAAGGGCTGGGAGAGAAGAGAGAGAGAGAGAGAGAGCCTTACTTTCACACGACTCAGAACAATTAATATTAAAGCAAAAAAGACAAAAATACCATAAGTTGAAGTTCTGAAAACGTGATCACTTTACCCCTAACTCAATTAATATATAAATTACTCATCCGGGACACATTTCAACCAGGAAATATATAGACATTTTTATTACAATTCCTAGAGACATTATGTTCGTTCTTCAAACTCCATTACACCAAGAAACAATATAACAGCTGTATAAAATAATAATATATTGGAAGGTTAATTGTATAGATAACACAAGGAGAAAAAAAAAAAATAATTGTGCAATTCAGTTTTCAATATAGACAGGTGACCATTTTCTTAGCTAGTCATTATTGTATTGGAAGCGACAGTGTGTTTTGTGTAAAGTATATTAAAAAAAGGTGGTAAAATTCATACGATAAAAATGCATCATATTAAGTTGGTATTATTGTTGTTTGTGTTTTAATGAATGTTAGAAAAAAAAAATACAATGTTTTTCTATAATTTTTTTGGGATATATTAACGATAATTGATATTAAAACAAAAAATATAAATGCATGAACGTATTTTTTGCATATACCATTGAAAGAATCACTACACTTCGTAAATTTTCTCTTGTAAGTAAACAATAAAACAATATTGCAAAAAATATAATTCTAATGTGCTTGACAGTTAGCCATTGCATAACAGCTTCCGTTTTTTTTTCAGTGTCATCATAGAAAGCGGGAAGCGGCGGACACTACTAGCTGCCAGGATGACCTTAACATGAACAGTGGCGGCTGTGTTTTTACAGAATTGGACATTATATGGTTCATGTAAATAACTAAATAGGCTCAAGATATGTCGTATTAATTAGTTTATGAAAAGATAGTGCCTATATGTAACTATCGCGGATTTGTGAATGATGTGCTGACTCCAAAAGTGTGGTTAAATGTTATAAAATGCCGAAAAAAATAGTTCTCAAAGACTAATAATTTGTAAGTGGCGACTCGAAAATTCTAAAATTATACGAATTTGGTGAAATGTCAAATAATCTGGTTTTCAAATGGAACGATGAGGAAGTGAAGTGTCAGGACTGGTAGTGTGTGACTGAGTTATTTCTCGATTTATAAAAATGAAGTGAAAGCAAATGTTGTCCCTGTATATTGGAAAATGTGAAAACCCAGTTAACTTATATAGCCACTTGTAGTACTGTGGGTTAAATATCTGACCGAAAGTTGAAATGTTCGAAATTGGAGACAAAATTGGTGAGCCCAAGTGACATAATAAGTGAGTGATGATTGAACTCCAGTTTGTGTTTGTGAGTTTTATTGTTTTTGTCATCTGGAAATTTACATAAACTTGAAAACTAGTCAGAGTGCATCAGTGTTTTAATGTGTTTCATTTAATAAATACAAATTTATGTATTAAAATGTATTATATTTCTACAGGAAGAGAACTTGATAAAATATTTTGGTTGTTGATATTGTGTGGAAATGTGTAGTGGACAGAGTGACGCTCGTAAAGCCTTAGCATATAATAGAAAATAATAATAATGTGAAAATATGGTAAATAGATTTACCTTGAGTGTGATGTTAGAGTCCTTACAGTGATGACAATACGGAAATCTTTACTAGGGCTGTCAAGTTACACACCGCTCAGTGTTTATGATGTGTTTGTACAGTGTTGCTTACCAACTTCCTGTATTTGTGACGTCATGGAACAGTTGACCAATCACAAGTTGCCATGGATGAAGTAGCAAGATCGTTCAAAACTCATTCACACACCGGGCAAGGTAAGTTATAGTACCGGAAATTCATATATTATATATATATATATATATATATATATATATATATATATATATATATATATATATATATATATATATATATATATATATATATATATATATATATATATATATATATATATATGTATATATATACATTTTTTTTATCAAATCATGCAATATTTTCATTGATATTTTGTCTAAATTATAAAATTGTTTATAATATTTTCGTTTTCTTTTTAAGACATGTAATTGGGCATAATTTTCCTTGAAGTGATTTATTTTGCTAAATTACAATATGTAACATAATGGTGTTAACATGTATATTACTGTATTATTGGTGTAGTTTAATGAAGAGGATGTATATTGATTTATGATATTATATGGTGATATAAGTTGACTTGTGGTGTGATGAACACAGCGCCAGCAGAGTGACGCCACCCGTCTTTACGCCATTATTGGGCCGTCAGAGTTGAAACAGTCTCTCATAAGTTGGTCTATACAGCGTGTTTTGTTATCAAGAAGAATGAACTATCTAGTGTTAAAAGCACGTACTGCTGTTTTTTGATCTGACTTATTTCAACGTTGAACATTTATATTTGTTTTAATGTGAATATTTAGGTCAACACAAATTAAATCATTACACGCTCAGAAGTAATTTATTTACCCAAACGCCACCCTTACTGGGTAGCCATGCCGAGGAAGGCCATTGAACTGTTCTTTATCCAGGCTTGGACCGTTCCTAGGTCACCCAGCCTCTGTGTGTTCGTTCACCATGATAACGTGGCGGGCTTGTAGTTATGTCCCTCGTGTTGGTGGTGCTTAACATCACAGAAGATGTGTCTATAACAAAACGAATCTTGCAAGAAGAATATTTATATATATATATATATATATATGGAAGAATATTTGAGTAGAGAGTATAAAGAGAGGAGTTTTTGGTAGGTGTGCGTGATAGTTATTTACACTTGTCGTATCTTATGCGTCAATACACATCCATTACGTCTTAGGGCGACTTCTCAAACACTCGCTTGTTACAACTCTTTTATTAATTACGATATGACATGGATTAATAACACCTTCTATTAGGTTACTAGGACATTATATTTACGTTACTAGGACATCATATTACGTTACTAGACCTCTGATTCTCGGACACGAACATGAAATGAATACACTTCCACGTAGGTAACTCATCCCATGAGCTCGCAAACACTCTAGTGACCTGGGGAGGCCTAGCAGGTGGTCCTGGGTTGTCTCTATGGAACGCTGTAGCTGGGCGCAGTCTGGTCCTGACCGAGGCGGCCAGGCGCTTGCTGGCTGATTCTCTCAAGCAGGACTCGTGGTGTGTGGCTGGCCCCTCGCCTGGGCGCATCTCTCTCTCTCCTCTGGCTCTCTGTCTGCGTATTCTGTCCTGAGGGAGGACTAGGACGTCCTATATATTGGGCGGCGGCGTCAGGTTGGCTGGTCGGGGCGGCGAAGGTCTCTTACATTTGACCTGGCCAATGTGAGGTCAGGTCTGGACTTTTTCAGAGACTATAAGTTGTATCTTCTGGAGAAGTCATCAGGTGAGGCAGTGTGTATATTGGGAGAGAGTCGGCCGGTGCTTGCCATGTGTGACATGGGAAGGGGAGCCTGGCTGATTTATAACCCTTGGTCAACCGTGAGAGTTACCCTACACTTGACCTCCCTAATGTCGGGTCAAGACTGGACTGTCTCTGAGATGTAAGCTGCGGTCTGACAACCCATCACTACACCTCCCGCCAAGACCAAAGCTTTCATGCTCAGAGAACTGATGACACATTTAAAGTAGACAGTAACATCATGTGCAGTATCTAATATAGTCCCTGAGGCGATAATGTATCCTTACATTTTACAAATTATAACCCTAGGGATGTATGTTTTTCTACTGGCATAGTTTGATCTGACAAAGCTTACTATACCTCCCGCCAAGATTAAAGCTTCTATGACAGGAGAAAAAAATAAAATACATACACAGTAAGTGAACATAGAGTGATCTAAAGATCCTTCATATCTAGCATAGTGTCCGAGGCAAACTTGCAAATCACATTCTACAAACAAAAACAGGTGTTACATTGCCTAACCAGGCCGTGTCAAAATAATAATTCGTCCCACTCAGTAGTATGTCTACAACATTGCATTTGGTAATACAAAACATTGATCAAATGAACTCATAGAAAAAGTGACTAATCTAAAAAAACATTCTTTGTAGTAGATGTTAACAAAAATCAGAGAATGAAATACTTCCAAATACATAAAAAAATGCTCCTACTTCACATGTTAGGGTGTTGTATCTTTTTAATACACATCAGCAACATCATCAACATCAGTACATTTGTTGGGTCCAGCATGGCTCAAGTCCTCCATCCAGCTGGTATCTGAAAATAAGGAATGCCGGCAGCACAACAGCGGTAGTCGATTGGTCCTTCTGATGTCAGCACAGCGTGTCTTCTGTCTTCGCATAGCACGTTTTTCTTTCTTCAATACCGCACTTTGTAGGTCGTGTCACCACATCTGACTTCTTCTCCCTTCCTCCTGGTTTCTATAATATTCCAGATGATTTTTCTGCTCATCTGCGTTTCTTTATACATCTTCATTTTCATATTCCAGACGATTTTTCTGTTCATCTGCGTTTCTTTATACATCTTCGTTTTCCGTCATATTCCAGATGAATTTTTCTGCTCCATCTGTATTTCTTTATACATCTTCGTTTTCCGTCATATTCCAGATGAATTTTTCTGCTCCATCTGTATTTCTTCTCTGCAACATCATCATTTTCAACATATTCCAGACGATTTTCTGTTCATCTTTGTCATGTCAGATGGCCGGTCCTGCTTGGTTTCAATCTCCATGGGCTTTATGGCGGTTTCCGGGTTGGGCTGCTCATGCAGTGTGTCAAGGCAATCTCTCTTTTCCGTCCTGATGTTGAATCCCTCCCTAGCTGACCACCAGGGTTTCGTTGTGTGGCCTTCATTCACACTCCTTAACTTCCTACAGTAGAAAAATATATAATCTTCTTAATCCTAGACCAGGTAGGACTTGAAAAGAAGTGGGTGGTGCGTGGCAGGTGTGGTGCTGCATTCATCACTGCATTCCTCACGCTGCTTCTCTTCTTATGTGTGCTGTGGTCTAAGTTCATTCCGCCATGGGGCGTTATTGTAATGTGATGTTGCCAGAGCAATCTAAGGATGATGGATTAGTTGGAAGTGCGTGCAAAAAAAATTTACTCTATAGTTACGTCAATGTTTGGCAACTATAGTTTCCGTCACGACAATATATTCTCATTAGGCTGGGTGGGGGTGGCTCTGCTCACTTCGTGAATATTATTTATCTCTCGCGTCAAAAGAGTGCCTACAAATCATACTAGCATAAAAACACACTGAGTGAAGCTCTGTAATTATCGCAATATTAAGTGACACTAACCGGATTTCGAACGCAACTCACAGGACAAACATATGGGGATTGGTGGTCACTGGACGGTGCAGGCGGGTGGGCGAGGCAGGAGGCGGGGGGGTGGCAGGCGGCGTTGGGTGAAGTGGGACAGTGGCGGGTAGGGTGAGGCAGGGGCGTGGTTGTCGGCCAGGCCGGGGCTTTGCTGAGGCACGACGGAACGGCAGAACGGAGGCAGGGCGGGGCAGGGCACGGCGGGAGCGGTGGCAGGGCGAAGCAGGGTGGGATGGTGAGGTTAGGACAGGGAGGAGGATGTGGTTAAAGGCGTGTTAAGTTATAACAGTTAGATGGACACCATGGCAAACAATTTTGCGTTCATCATGACCCACAATCAACTGCGCTGGGCTACTGAGAATGTCACGAGGTCATGGGGACACTGATATATTCAAGCAACAGAGCATGTTTTTAAGAAAAAATTCGCGCATACCCGACGAGAGACATTTACTTGAGCTGTAACAGTGACACACTGGGGCACTTTTCACCTCGACACTTACTGACACAGGAATTGCCTATTCCTGATTGTAGACAATACTAGACTGAATCAAATGAAGGATGAGACGGAAAACCAGGTGTTATGGCTAACCGAGGGAAAGGCGTGAGTTTACGTTAAGTTCACTGCTACCATTATAATAACTAAAGCGAGGCGTGGATTAGCGTATGGTTCGCTGTCACCTAAAACAAAACGAATCTTGCAAGAAGAATATTTATATATATTATATATATATATATATATATATATATATATATATATATATATATATATATATATATATATATATGTTTAAAGTATATAAAGGGGATTTTTGGTAATGGCATTGATAGTTATTTAAGCTTATCGTATCTTATCGTCGTAATACACATTCATTACGTCTTAGAGGGCGACTTCTTAAGCTTTGCTTCGTTTACAACTCTTTATTAATTACGAGTATGACATGGACACATTAATAACACCTTCTATTGAAGTTACTAGGACATTATATTTACGTTACTGAGACATCATATTACGTTACTAGACACTCTGATTCACCGGGACACGGAGCATGAAATAGATACACTTCCCGTGAAATAACTCATCCCATGGAAACTCGGCAAGCACTCCCGTGACCTGGGGGAGGCCCTGAGTAGTCTGGGATTTGTCCTCATCAGAGACTGCTTAGCCGCTGGAGCGCCCGGGAATCTCAGTCCTGACGGAGGCTGAGCTGGAGGCGGCAGGCCTACCTCAGGCCCTGGCCTACTCTCAAGGCAAGGACTCGTGGTGTAGTAGCTAGCCCTTCCTCCTTCCTAAGGTACACTCTCTCTCTCTCCTCTCTGGCTCTCTGTCTGCATATCTCTGTCCTGAGGGAGGGGACTAGGACATCTATATATTGGGCGAGCCGTCAGGTTGAGCTGGTCGGGGGGGCAGCGAAGGGTCTCACTACATTTGACCTGGCCAATGTGAGGTCGGAGTCTGAACTTTTTCAGGGCCATAAGTTGTATCTTCTCAAAGTCATCAGGTAGAGCCGTGTGTATATTAGGAGAAACCGGCCAGTACTTGCTGCATGTGTGACATGGGAGAGCCTGGCAGTTATAACCGCCAGTAACCGTGAGAATTACTACATGACCTCCCTAATGTCGGTCAAAGACTGGACTGTCTCTCTGAGATGCAAGCTGCGGTCTGACAACCCATCACTACATGTCCCATTCCAGACGATTTTCTGGTTCATCTGCCGCCGCCCTCCGCCGGGATGAAAGCCGGGCCCACTGCTTGGGCTGTCGCCTCCTTAGATGACTGTAAGGCAGGTTCCAGTGGACCAGGGCTCGCCCTCCGTGACGTAGTGTCGGCGAGACTAAAGACCGTCTTGTCTTACACCTTCCACAGTGGTGAATCCTCCCTGGCTGGTCTTTCACCAGGGCCTGCCAGGTGGCGCTGCATTCCACACTCCCCACTTCCTAGAGCAGAAAAAAATATAAAAATCTCTTAATCCCAGACCAGGAGGACTCTGGAGCAGTGTGTGTGTGCGGGCGGTGGTGCTGCATTCATCACGCTGCATTCACGCTTTCTCTGCTTATATGTGCTGTGGTTGATTCCGGGCAGCCAGCATGGCACTGTGTGTGATATTTGCTAGAGAAACAATCCTAGAGGGATGATGATTAGTTGAAGTGCATTCTGAAAAAAAATTTACTTTATAAGTTATGTCAATGTTTGCACCATTATTTCAAATAATACACTCTTTTCTCATCAGGCTGAATGGGAGTTAAGTTTCAAGCACTTACACCCTATTTATTTACCATCAATACGTTGCCAAAGAGCAATATCACAAATCAAGGGCCAGCATAAAACATTACTGAGGGAAGCTCTAAAATTATTGCAAATATTAAGTACCAACCACCGATTTCGAAGCATAACTCACTGGACAAAACATGGATTGGTGGTCACACTGGATGCAGCAGCGGTGGAGGTACAGGCGAGGCGAATGGGCGCGGCTACGGAAGCCGACGGGCGGTGGTGGCGAGGCGTGGCGGGTGAGATGGGGGAGTCAGCGGTTGATCGGGCCAGTGGGGGGAGCCAGTGTGGTTGATCGGGCCAGCCAAGAAGCCTTTTAAAATGAAAATCGCAAGTAAGGGCACGGAACGGCGGGGCGAAGCAAGCAGGACGGATCGAAGGAACGGATATGGAGGGTGAGTGCAGGACAGGACAAGGAGGAGGATGTAGGTTGTAAGACATGTTAAGTTATAACAGTTAGTATAGGATTAATAAGCTTCTATCATCAAAATACACGGGGTAGATTTACACTGAATGACGTTAAAATGCACTTGGGATACTGAGAACTTCACAGAACGTGGGGACATTGAAATTATGTTAAGCACTGAGCATATTCTGGGGTGTTTTGCTATTAACAATTGCGTATACCACAGAGACATTGACTTGAGCTGTGATGACACACTAGGACACTTTTCAGCGACGGCGCTCGACACAGGAATTGCTTATTACATAATTGTATAATACTTGACTGAATGTTAGGATTAGCAGGTGAGTGTTATGGCTAACTGAGGAAGGCGTGAGTTTACGTTAAGTTCGCTGCTACCAATATATAATAACCAAGTAGGAGGGCGGATGAACGATATAGTTCGCCGCCACCGAATAAAATCTCACAAGAAGATTACATATAGGTAGTAACATTGAGTATAAGAGTATGCGAGAGGAAGATTTTGGTAGCTACCGTGATATTATTTACACTGTCCGACACCCTGGTCAGACCTTATGCCGCCGGGTTTACACATCTATTACGTCTTAAGTGGGCGACTTTCAAACACTGCTTCGTTACAACTCTTGGCTTTCAATTTCTGGCTTTTTGGAACATGACATGGACACATTATATATAACAT
>NW_024738869.1:0-13081 GCF_018991925.1 Homarus americanus | reverse complement strand
CCCTCCTTTTATCGTGCACCTCCCTGTTTACCATGGCCTTTTATAGGTCAGGACCTCCCGTTACTCTGGCCAGATGTCAGGATCTCCGGTGTTTACCCTGGCACTACAGGTCAGGACCTCCATTGTTTCACACTGCACCATAGGTCACGGCCTCGTGTTTCACCCTGGTACTAGAAGTCAGGACCTCCAGTGTTTCACCCTGGTACTATAGGTCAGGATCTGCAGTGTTTCATCCTACCTATAGGTCACGACCTCCCTTGTTTCACCCCTGGGACTATGGTGAGACCTCCGTGTTTTACCCTGGTATAGGTGAGCTCAGTGTTTCATCCTGGCACTATTCAGACCTCCAGTGTTTCACTGCACTATAGTGGAACTCCGGTGTTATCCTGCACTATACGTCAGGACTCTCGCGTTTCACCCTGGCATTATAGGTCGCGTCCAGTGTTCACTATGGAGCCACCAGTGTTTCACCCTGGCTATAGGTCAGGATATGTGTTTACCGGCACCATAGGCACGACCTCCAGTGTTTCACCCTAGCACTATAGGTCGCGACCTCCAGTGGTTCACCCTGGCACTATAGGTCAGGACCTCCCGTGTTTCACCCTGGCACTATAGGTCAGCACCTCCCGTGTTTTTCCCTGGCACAGTAGGTCACGACCACCAGTGTTTCACACTGGCACTATAGGTCAAAACCTCCAATGTTTCACACTGGCACCATAGGTCAGGACCTCCAGTGATTCAACCTGGCGCTATAGGTCAGGACCTCCAGTGTTTCACCCTGGCACTATAGGTCAGGACCTCCCTTGTTTCACCCTGGGACTATAGGTCAGGACCTACAGTGTTTCACTCTGGCACTATAGATCAGGACCTTCAGTTTTTCACCCTGGCACTATAGGTCAGGACTTCCCATGTTTCACCCTGGCACCATAGGTCAGGACCTCCAGTGTTTCACTCTGGCACTATAGGTCAGGACCTTCAGTTTTTACCCTGGCACTATAGGTCAGGACCTTCAGTGTTTCACCCAACCACAAAAGGTCAGGACCTCCAGTGTTTCACTCTGGCACTATAGGTCAGAAACTCCAGTGTTTCATCCTGGCACTATACGTCACGACCTCCCGTGTTTCACTCTGGCACTATAGGTCAGGATCTGCCGTGTTTCACTATGGCACTATATGCCAGGACCTCCAGTGTTTCACCCTGGCACCATAGGTGAGGACCTCCAGTGTTTCGACCATGCACTATACGTCAGGACCTCCAGTGTTTCACCCTGGCACTATAGGTCAGGACCTCCAGTGTTTCACCCTGGCACTATAGGTCAGGACATACAGTGTGTCACCCTGGTATTAGAGGTCTGAACCTCCCGTGTTTCACTCTGGCACAAGAGTTTAGGACCTCCAGTGTTTCACCCTGGCACTATAGGTCACAACCTCCAGTGTTTCACCTTGGCACTATAGGTTAGGACCTAAAGTGTTTCAGCCTGGCACTATAGGTCAGGACCTCCCTTGTTTCACCCTGGGACTATAGATGAGGACCTCCCGTGTTTTACCCTGGCACTATAGGTCACAACCTCCAGTATTTCACCCCTGGCCACTATAGGTCAGGACACTCCAGTGTTCACCCACGGCACTATAGGTCAGGACCTACAGTGTCACCCTAACTATGGGTGGGACCTCCCATGTTGACCCCTGGCACTATAGGTCAGGACCTTCAGTGATTCACTCTGGCACTGTCGTCCAGGACCTTCAGTTTTTTCACCCTGGCACTATAGGTCAGGACCTTCAGTGTTTCACCCAAGGCACTATGGGTCCAGGACCTCCAGTGTTTCACCCTGGCACTTATGGGTTAGAGCCTCCAGTGTTTCACCCTGGAACTATGGGTCAGGACCTCCAATGTTTCACCCCCTGGCACTGGGTCCAGGACCTCCAAATGTTTCACCCCTGGCACTGTGGGTCAGGACCTCCAGTGTTCACTCTGGCACTAGGGATGGGACCTCCAAGGGTGTGTCACCCTGTGGTACTAGAGGCCAGGACCTCCCCATTTTTTCACCCTGGCACTATAGGTTAGGACCTTTAGTGGTTCACCCTGGCACTAGAGGTCAGGACCTCCAGTGTTTCACCCTGGTACTAGAGGCCAGGACCTCCCATTTTTCACGCTGGCACTAGAAGTCAACACCTCCAGTGTTTCACCCTGGCAGTAGAGGTCAAGACCTCAAGTGTTTCACCCTGGTACTATAGGTCAGGACCCCTAGTGTTTCATCCTAGCACTATAGGTCTGGACCTCCAGTTTCACATCGTGCACCATAGGTCAAGACCTCCAGTGTTTCACTGCACTATAGGTCAGGAGCTCCAGTGTTTCACCCTGGCACTATAGGTCAGGTCCTCCAGTGTTTCACCCTGGCACTATAGGTCAGGACCTCCTGTGTTTCACTCTGGCACTATAGGTCAGAACCTACAATGTTTCACTCTGTAACTATAGGCACGACCTCCAGTGTTTCACCCTAGCACTATAGGTCGCGACCTCCAGTGGTTCACCCTGGCACTATAGGTCAGCACCTCCCGTGTTTTACCCTGTCACAGTAGGTCGCGACCTCCAATGTTTCACACTGGCACCATAGGTCAGGACCTCCAGTGTTTCAACCTGGCGCTATAGGTCAGGACCTCCAGTGTTTCACCCTGGCACTATAGGTCAGGACCTCCCTTGCTTCACCCTGGGACTATAGGTCAGGACCTACAGTGTTTAACTCTGGCACTATAGATCAGGACCTTCAGTTTTTCACCCTGGCACTATAGGTCAGGACCTCCCATGTTTCCCCCTGGCACCATAGGTCAGGACCTCCAGTGTTTCACTCTGGCACTATAGAACAGGACCTTCAGTTTTTACCCTGGCACTATAGGTCAGGACCTTCAGTGTTTCACCCAGGTACAAAAGTTCAGGACCTCCAGTGTTTCACTCTGGCACTATAGGTCAGGAACTCCAGTGTTTCATCCTGGCACTATAGGTCAGGACCTCCAGTGTTTCAGCCTGGCACTATAGGTCAGGACCTCCCTTGGTTCACCCTGGGACTATAGATGAGGACCTCCCGTGTTTTACCTTGGCACTATAGGTCACAACCTCCAGTATTTCACCCCTGTACTATAGGTCAGGACCTCCAGTGTTTCACCCTCGCACTATAGGTCAGGACCTCCCATGTTTCACCCTGAGACTATAGGTCAGGACCTCCCATGTTTCACCCTGGCACTATAGGTCAGGACCTCCAGTGATTCACTCTGGCACTATAGATCAGGACCTTCAGTTTTTCACCCTGGCAAAATAGGTTAGGACCTTCAGTGTTTCACCCAGGCACTCTAGGTCAGGACCTCCAGTGTTTCACCCTGGCACTATAGGTCAGAACCTCCAGTGTTTCACCCTGGAACTATAGGTCAGGACCTCCAATGTTTCACTCTGGAACTATAGGTCAGGACCTCCCTTGTTTCACCCTGGGACTAGGTGAGGACCTCCAGTGTTTCACCCTGGCACTATAGGTCATGACCTCCAGTGGTTCACTCTGGCACTACAAATCTGGACCTTCAGTGTTTCACCATGGCACTATAGGTCAGGACCTCCCGTGTTTCACCCTGGCACTGTAGGTCAGGACCTCTAGTGTTTCACTCTGGCACTATAGGTCAGGACCTTCAGTGTTTTACCCTGGCACTATAGGTCAGGACCTTCAGTGTTTCATCCAGGCAGTATAGGTCAGGATCTCCAGTCTTTCACTCGGGCACTATACGTCAGGACCTCCAGTGTTTCACCCTGGTACTGTAGATCAGGACCTCCAGTGTTTCACACTGGCACTATAGGTCAGGACCTCCGGTGTTTCACTCTGGTACTAGAGGTCAGGACCTTCCGTGTTTCACTCTGACACTAAAGGTCAGGATCTCCCGTGTTTCACTCTGGCTTTATAGGTCAGGACCTCCGGTGTTTCACTCTGGCACTATAGGTCAGGACCTCCAGTGTTTCACCCTGGTACTGTAGATCAGGACCTCCAGTGTTTCACACTGTCACTATAGGTCAGAACCTCCGGTGTTTCACTCTGGCACTATAGGTCAGGACCTACAGTGTTTCACTCTGGCACTATAGATCAGGACCTTCAGTTTTTCACCCTGGCACTATAGGTCAGGACTTCCCATGTTTCACCCTGGCACCATAGGTCAGGACCTCCAGTGTTTCACTCTGGCACTATAGGTCAGGACCTTCAGTTTTTACCCTGGCACTATAGGTCAGGACCTTCAGTGTTTCACCACAAGCACAAAAGGTCAGGACCTCCAGTGTTTCACTCCTGGCACTATAGGTCAGAAACTCCAGTGTTTCATCCTGGCACTATATGTCACGACCTCCCGTGTTTCACTCTGGCACTATAGGTCAGGATCTGCCAGTGTTTCACTATGGCACTATATGCCAGGACCTCCAGTGTTTCACCCTGGCACCATAGGTGAGGACCTCCAGTGTTTCGACCATGCACTATACGTCAGGACCTCCAGTGTTTCACCCTGGCACTATAGCACTATAGGTCAGGACCTCCAGTGTTTCACCCTGGCACTATAGGTCAGGACATACAGTGTGTCACCCTGGTATTAGAGGTCTGAACCTCCCGTGTTTCACTCTGGCACAAGAGTTTAGGACCTCCAGTGTTTCACCCTGGCACTATAGGTCACAACCTCCAGTGTTTCACCCTGGCACTATAGGTTAGGACCTCCAGTGTTTCAGCCTGGCACTATAGGTCAGGACCTCCCTTGTTTCACCCTGGGACTATAGATGAGGACCTCCCGTGTTTTACCCTGGCACTATAGGTCACAACCTCCAGTATTTCACCCCTGTACTATAGGTCAGGACCTCCAGTGTTTCACCCTGGCACTATAGGTCAGGACCTACAGTGTGTCACCCTGGCACTATAGGTCAGGACCTCCCGTGTTTGACCCTGGCACTATAGGTCAGGACCTTCAGTGATTCACTCTGGCACTATAGATCAGGACCTTCAGTTTTTCACCCTGGCACTATAGGTCAGGACCTTCAGTGTTTCACCCAGGCACTATAGGTCAGGACCTCCAGTGTTTCACCCTGGCACTATAGGTCAGAACCTCCAGTGTTTCACCCTGGAACTATAGGTCAGGACCTCCAATGTTTCACTCTGGAACTATAGGTCAGGACCTCCCTTGTTTCACCCTGGGACTATAGGTGAGGACCTCCAGTGTTTCACCTTGGCACTATAGGTCATGACCTCCAGTGGTTCACTCTGGCACTACAAATCAGGACCTTTAGTGTTTCACCCTGGCACTATAGGTCAGGACCTCCCGTGTTTCACCCTGGCACTGTAGGTCAGGACCTCCAGTGTTTCACTCTGGCACTAGAGGTCAGGACCTCCAGTGTTTCACCCTGGTACTAGAGGCCAGGACCTCCCATTTTTCACGCTGGCACTAGAAGTCAGGACCTCCAGTGTTTCACCCTGGCAGTAGAGGTCAGGACCTCAAGTGTTTCACCCTGGTACTATAGGTCAGGACCCCTAGTGTTTCATCCTAGCACTATAGGTCTGGACCTCCAGTGTTTCACATCGTGCACCATAGGTCAAGACCTCCAGTGTTTCACCCCTGCACTATAGGTCAGGAGCTCCAGTGTTTCACCCTGGCACTATAGGTCAGGTCCTCCAGTGTTTCACCCTGGCACTATAGGTCAGGACCTCCTGTGTTTCACTCTGGCACTATAGGTCAGAACCTACAATGTTTCACTCTGTAACTATAGGCACGACCTCCAGTGTTTCACCCTAGCACTATAGGTCGCGACCTCCAGTGTTTCACTCTGGCACTATAGGTTAGGACCTCCAGTGTTTAAGCCTGGCACTAGAGTTCAGGACCTCCAGTGTTTCACCCTGGCACTACAGGTCAGGACCTCCAGTGTTTCACACTGGCACCATATGTCAGGACCTCCAGTGTTTCACTCTGGCTTTATAGGTCAGGACCTCCGGTGTTTCACTCTGGCACTAGGTCAGGACCTCCAGTGCTCTCACCCTGTAATGTAGATCAGGACCTCCAGTGTTTCTGCACACTGGCACTATAGGTCAGGACCTCCGGTGTTTCTCACTCTGGCACTATAGGCTAGGACTCCATGTTTCTCTCAGCCTGGCACTCAGAGGTCAGGACCTGCAGTGTTTCACCCTGTACTGTAGATCAGGACCCCCAGTAGCCTACACCCTGCACTACAGGTCAGCACCTCCAGTGCTCTCACACTGGCACCATATGTCAGGACCTCCAGTGTTTTCTCCCTGCACTATAGGTCAGACCTCCCCCGTGTTTTACCGTGTGCTCAGGACACGCACTCACCAGTGTTTCACCCTGGGACTACAGGTCAGGACCTCCAGTGTTTCACACTGGCACCATAGGTCAGGAACTCCAGTGTTTCAACCTGGCACTATAGGTCAGGACCTCCAGTGTTTCACCCTGGCACTATAGGTCAGGACCTCCAATGTTTTACTCTGGAACTATAGGTCCGGACCTCCAGTGCTTCACCCTGGCACTATAGGTCAGGACCTACAGTGTTTCACCCTGGCACTATAGGTCAGGACCTCCCTTGTTTCACCCTGGGACAATAGGTGAGGACCTCCCGTGTTTTACCCTGGCAATATAGGTGAGGAACTCCAGTGTTTCATCCTGGTACTATAGGTCAGGACCTCCAGTGTTTCTCCCCTGCACTATAGGTCAGGACCTCTTGCGTTTCACCCTGGCATTATAGGTCACGACGTCCAGTGTTCCACTCTGGCACTATAGGTCACGACCTCCCGTGTTTTACCCTGGCACTATAGGTCAGGACCTCCAGTGTTTCACCCTGGTACTAGAGGTCAGGACCTCCCGGTTTTCACTCTGGCACTATAGGTCAGGACCTCCCGTGTTTCACTCTGGCACCATATGTCAAGACCTCCGGTATTTCAATCTGGCACTATAGGACAGGACCTCCAGTGTTTCACCCTGGTACTAGAGGTCAGGACCTACTGTGTTTCACCCTGGTCCTATAGGTCAGGACCTCCAGTGTTTCACACTGGCACTATAGGTTAGGACCTCCGGTGTTTCACCCTGGCACTACAGGTCAGGACCTCCATTGTTTCACACTAGCACCATAGGTCAGGGCCTCCAGTGTTTCACCCTGGTACTAGAAGTCAGGACCTCCAGTGTTTCACCCTGGTACTATAGGTCAGGACCTGCAGTGTTTCATCCTGGCACTATAGGTAGGACCTCTGGTGTTTCACCCTGGCACTACAGGTCAGGATCTCCAGTGTTTCACATTGGCACCATAGGACAGGACCTCCCGTGTTTCACTCTGGCACTAGAGTTTAGGACCTCCAGTGTTTCACCCTGGCACTATAGGTCACAACCTCCAGTGTTTCACCCTGGCACTAAAGGTCAGGACCTCCAGTGTTTCACCCTGGCACTAGAGGTCAGGACCTCCCATGTTTCACTCTGGCACTAGAAGTCAGGACCTCCAAAGATTGACTCTGTAACTATAGGCAGGACCTCCAGTGTTTCACCCTGGCACTATAGGTCACGACCTCCAGTGGTTCACCCTGGCACTATAGGTCACTATAGGTCAGGACCTCCTGTGTTTCACCCTGGCACTATAGGTCAGGACCTCCCATGTTTCACTCTGGAACTATAGGTGAGGACCTCCAGTGTTTCACCCTGGCACTATAGGTCATGACCTAGCGTGTTTCACCCTAGCACTCTATGTCAGGACCTCCAGTGTTTCCCCCTGATACTAGAGGTCAGGACCTCCCGTGTTTCACTCTGAGACTATAGGTCAGGACCTCCCGTGTTTCACTCTGGCACTATATGTCAGGACCTCCGGTGTTTCACCCTAGTACTAGAGGTAAGGACCTCCAGTGTTTCACCCTGGTACAAAAGGACAGGACCTCCGGTGTTTCACCCTGGCACTATAAAGCTGTGACCTCCTGTTTTTTACTCCTGGCACTTATAGGCTCATGACCCACTAAGTGCTTGCCCTGGCACTATAGGTTAGGACCTCCAGTGTTTCACCCTGGCACTATAGGTCACAACTCAGTGTTTCACCCCGGCACGTTTAGGCTCAGGACCTCCAGTGTTTCACCTGGGCACTATAGGTCACAACTCCAGTGTTTCGCCCCTGGCACTAGTAGGTCAGACCTCCAGTGTTTTCACCATGGCACTATAGGTCAGGACCTACAGTGTGTCACTCCTGGCACTATAGGTCAGAACCTCCTGTGTTTCACCTCACTAGGCCACCAACAGTGTTTCACTCTGGCACTATAAGTCAGACCTCCTTCCTTTTTCACCCAGGCATTATAGGTCAGGACTTCCAGTGTTCCCACCCTGGCACTATTGGTCATTACTCTCCCGTGTTTTACCCTGGCACAGGTCAAGACCACCAGTGTTTCACACTGGCACTATAGGACAAAAACCTCCAATGTTTCTACACTGGGCACGAGATAGTTCAGACCTCCAGATTCACTTTGGCACTATAGATCAGGACCTTCAGTTTTTCACGCTGGCACTCTCGGTCAGGACTCCAGTGTTTCACTCTGGCAATTATAAGTCAGGAACTCCAGTGTTTCATCCGGCACTATAGGTCACGACCTCCGTTTTTCAGCCAGGCACTATAGGTCAGGACTCCAGTGTTTCCTGGCAATTATAGGTCACGACTTCCAGTGTTTCTAATCTGGCACTATATGTCAGGACCTCCAGTGTTTCACTCTGGTACTAGAGGTCAGGACCTTCCGTGTTTCACTGTGGCACTATAGGTCGGGACCTCCCGTGTTTCACTCTGGCACTATAGGTCTGGACCTCGGGTGTTTCACTCTGGCACTATAGGTCAGGACCTCCAGTGTTTCACCCTCGCAGTAGAGGTCAGGATCCTCCAGTGTTTCACCCTGGTACTGTAGATCAGGACCTCCAGTGTTTCACACTGGCACTATAGGTCAGGACCTCCGGTGTTTCACTCTGGCACTATAGGTCAGGACCTCCAGTGTTTCAGCCTGGCACTAGAGGTCAGAACCTCCAGTGTTTCATCCTGGTACTGTAGATCAGCACCTCCAGTGTTTCACCCTGGCACTACAGGTCAGGACCTCCAGTGTTTCACACTGGCACCATATGTCAGGACCACCAGTGTTTCACCCTTGTACTAGAGGTCAGGACCTCAAGTGTTTCACCCTGGTACTCTAGGTCAGGAAGACCGGTGTTTCACCCTGGCACTACAGGTCAAGACCTCCAGTGTTTCACACTGGCACCATAGGTCAGGACCTCCAGAGTTTCTCCCCTGCACTATAGGTCAGGACCTCCCGTTTTTACCCTGGCACTATAGGTAACGACCACCAGTGTTTCACCCTGGCACTATAGGTCAGGACCTCCAATGTTTCACACCGGCACCATAGGTCAGGAACTCTAGTGTTTCACCCTGGCACTATAGGTCAGGACCTCCAGTGTTTCACCCTGGCACTATAGGTCAGGACCTCCAATGTTTCACTCTGGGACTATAGGTCAGGACCTCCAGTGTTTCACCCTGGCACTATAGGTCAGGACCTCAAGTGTTTCACCCTGGCACTATAGGTCAGGACCTCCCTTGTTTCACCCTTGGACTATAGGTCAGGACCTCCCATGTTTTACCCTGACAATATAGGTGAGGAACTCCAGTGTTTCATCCTGGCACTATAGGTCAGGACCTCCAGTGTTTCACTCTGGCACTATAGGTGAGGAACTCCAGTGTTTCATCCTGGCACTATAGGTCAGGACCTCCTGTGTGTTCCACTCTGGCACTAAGGAAAACATGACCTCCCGTGGTTTTACTCCCTTGGCCCCCTAGGGTCAGGACCTCCTGTGTTTCACTCTGGCACCATATCTGACCTCCGGTGTTTCACCCTGGCACTATGGTCAGGACCCTGAGTGTTTCACACTGGCACCATATGTCAGATCCTCCAGTGCTCGTTCTGGCACTGAGGTCTGCACCTAATGTTTCACTCTGGGAACCAGGGCCAGACCCAGTTTCACCCCAAAGTAGGTCAGGACCTCCAGTGTTTCACTGAGGTCAGGACCTCCTGCACTGGACTATAGGTCAGGACTCATGTTTTACCCTGTAGGTGAGGAACTCCAGTCATCCTGGCACTAAAGGTCAGACTCAGGCCACTGTATCTAGGTGAGGAATCCAGTGTTTCATCCTGGCACTATAGGTCAGGACTCTGCACCCTGCATTATAGGCCACGACATCCAGTGTTCAATCCCCCACTACAGGTCACCACCTCCCGGTGTTTCACCATGGCACTATAGGTCAGGACCTCCTGTGTTTCACTGGCACCATATGTCAGACCTTTTCTGCAACCACCCTGGCACTACAGCAGGCTTCCATTGTCACACTGCACCATAGGTCAGACCTCCAGGTACTAGAAGTCAGAACCTCCAGTCACACCTGGTACTATAGGTCAGATCTGCAGTGTTTCATCCTGGCACTATTGGTCAGGACCTCCAGCCTAATACCCTGGCACTACAGGTCAGACCCCAGAGCATCACACCATAGGTCAAGACCTCACATGTTTCACTCTGGCACTAGAGTTTAGACCTCCAATGTTTCACTCTTGAACTATAGACCCCAGTGCTTCACTCACTATGGAGGACATGACCACAGTGTCACCCTGGCACTGAGGTCACACCTTGTTTCACCCTGGGACTCTGTAGAGGACTCCCGTGTTTTAACCCCTGGCAATATAGGTGAGGAACTCCAGTGTTCCATCCTGGCACTAGGTCAGGACCTCAAGTGTTTCCACCTGGCACTGCAGAGGTGAGGACTCTAGTGTTTCATCCTGCACTATACGTCAGGACCTCTCGCGTTTCACCCTGGCATTATAGGTCCTGACGTCCAGTGTTCAATTCTGCTACCAGGACACACCAGTTTCACCCTGGCACTATAGGACCTCCAATGTTTCACACCGGCACCATAGGTCAGAACTCCAGTGTTTCACCCGGCACTATAGTTCAGACCCCTGCAGTTCACCCTGGCACTACAGGTCAGGACCTCCAATGTTTCAATCGAACTATAGGTCAGGACCTCCAGTGTTTCACCCTGGCACTATAGGTCAGACCTCCAGTGTTTCACCCTGGCACTATAGGTGGACCTCCTTGTTTCACCCTGGGACTATAGGTCAGGACCTCCCATGTTTTATCCCTGGCAATATAGAGAACTCCAGTGTTTCATCCCACTATAGGTCAGGACCTCCAGTGTTTCACTCTGGCACTATAGGTGAGGAACCCAGTGTTTCATCCTGGCACTATAGGTCAGACCTCACGCTTCACCCGGCATAGGCTGACGTCCAGTGTTCCACTCTGACACTATAGGTCACGACCCTCCGTGTTTTACCCCACTAGGCGACTCCGCCACTGGCACCATGTCAGGACCCCTGTCACCCTGCACTACAGGCCAGTACTCCATTGTTTCCATGCAATTGAAGGTCAGGACCTCCAGTGTTTCCTGGCACGAAGCCAGATCTGTAACCTGCTACCAGTAGTCAGGATCTGCAGTGTTTCATCCTAGCACTATAGGCTAAGACCTCCCAGTGTTTCACCCTGGCACTACAGGTCAGGACCTCCAGTGTTTCCACACTGGCACCATAGGTTAAGACCTCCGAATGTTTCACTCTGACTAAGTTTGGACCTCCAGTGTTTCACCCTGGCTATAGGTGACAACCTCCAGTGTTTCACCCTGGCACTAGGGTCAGGACCTCCAGTGTTTCACCCTGGCACTGGGGTCAGGGCTCCATGTTTCACTCTGGAACTGGCCCAGTGTTTCCCACCCTGGCAATGAGGTCACGACCTCCGGTGTTCACCCTGCACTTCTGGTCAGGACGTCCAATGTTTCCACACTGGCACCAGGTCCTGGACCTCCAGTGTTTCTTCCCTGCACTATAGGTAAGGACCTCCCGTGTTTTACCCTGGCACTATAGGTCCGACCACAGTGTTTCACCCTGGCACTATAGGTCAGGACCTCCAATGTTTCACACTGGCACCATAGGTCAGGACCTCCTTGTTTCACTCTGGGACTATAGATGAGGACCTCCCGTGTTTTACCTGGCACTATAGGTCACAACCTCCAGTTTTCACCCCTGTACTATAGGTCAGGACTCCAGTGTTTCAACCTGGCACTATAGGTCAGGACCTCTCAGTGTCACCCTGGCCTATAGGTCAGGACCTCCCGTGTTTCACCCTGGCACTATAGGTCAGGACCTCCAGTGATTCACTCTGGCACTATTGATCAGGACCTTCAGTTTTCACCCTGGCACTCTCGGTCAGGACCTCCAGTTTTCACTCTGCTATAAGTCAGGAACTCAGTGTTTCATCCTGGCACTATAGGTCGACCTCCCGTTTTCAGCCAGGCACTATAGGTCAGGACCTCCAGTGTTTCGCCTGGCACTAGGTCACGACCAGTGTTTCAATCTTGGCACTAGTCAGGACCTCCGTGCTTCACCCCGGCAATATAGGTCACGACCTCCAGTGTTCCACTTTGCACTTAGGCGACCTCCAGTGTTTCACCCTGGCACTATAGGTCAGGACCTCCAGTGTTCACCCTGGTACTATAGGTCAGGACCTCCAATGTTTCACTCTGGAACTATAGGTCAGGACCTTCAGTGTTTCACTGGCAGGTCAGGACCTTCAGTGATTCAGCCAGGCAGTATAGGTGAGGTCTCCAGTGTTTCACTCTGGCACTATACGTCAGGAACTCCAGATTTTCATTCTGGCATCATAGGTCACGACCTCCGTGTTTCACCTGGCACTATATGTCAGGACCTCCAGTGGTTCACTGGTACTGAGGATTAAGCTAGTGTTTCACTCTGGCAATATAGTTCAGGACCTCCGGTGTTTCACTCTGGCACTATAGGTCAGGACCTCCAGTGTTTCAGCCTGGCACTAGAGGTCAGGACCTCCAGTGTTTCATCCTGGTACTGTAGATCCAGCACCTCCAGTGTTCACCCTGGCACTGGTCAGGACCTCCAGTGTTTCACACTGGCACCATATGTCAGGACCTCCAGTGTTTCACCTGGTACTAG
>NW_024738868.1:480000-494676 GCF_018991925.1 Homarus americanus | reverse complement strand
AAACAACACACTATTAGCACCACAAACAACGCTATGGCTACAAACAACACACTATTAGCACCACAAACAACACACTATTGGCACCACAAACAACACACTATTGGCACCACAAACAACGCACTATTAACCAACAACACACTATTGCACTACAACACACTATTAGCACCACAAACAACACACTATTGGCACCACAAACAACACGCTGTTAGCACCACAAACAACACACTATTAGCACCACAAACAACACCATTATTCGCACCACAAACAGCAAAGCACCTCAAACAACACGCTATTGGCACCACAAACAACACTATTGGCACCACAAACAACACACTATTAGCACCACAAACAACACTATTAACCACAAACAATGCGCTATTGGCACCACAACAACTGCAACACCACTTGCACCCAACACTATTGCACCACAACACCTATAGCACCACAAACAACACACTATTAACAATCTATTGCACCACAAACAACACACTATTAGCACTACAAACCAACACACTATTAGCAACAAACAACACACTATTAGCACCACAAACAACACGCTATTAGCACCACAAACAACACACTATTGGCACCAAACAATCGCTATTAGCACCCGCTTAGCACCACAAACAACACACTATTAGCACCAGCAAAACACACTATGCACTACAAACAACACACTATTGCACCACAAACAACACGCTATGGCACCACAAACAATACGCTATTAGCACCACAAACAATCGCTTGCACCCACACACTATTAGCACCACAAGCAACACACTATTGGCACCACAAACAACACACTATTAGCACCACAAACAACACACTATTGGCACTACAAACAACACACTATTGGCGCTACAAACAACACACTATTGCACTACAAACAACACACTATTAGCACCAAACAACGCTATTGGCACCACAAACAACACACTATTAGCACCACAAACAACACGCTATTAGCACCACAAACAACACACTATTAGCACCACAAACAACACGCTATTAGCACCACAAACAACACACTATTAGCACCACCAACAACACGCTATTAGCACTACAAACAACACACTATTGGCACCACAAACAACACTATTGTGCCACAAACAACACACTATTAGCACCACAAACAACACACTTGCAACACCTGCACCACAAACACACTATTAGCACCACAAACAACACACTATTAGCACCACAAACAACACTATTGCACCACAAACAACACACTATTAGCTACAAACAACACACTATTAGCACCACAAACAACACACTATTAGCACCACAAACAACACACTATTAGCACCACAAACAACAAACTATTAGCACCACAAACAACACACTATTAGCACCACAAACAACACACTATTAGCACCACAAACAACACGCTATTAGCACCACAAACAACACACTATTAGCACCACAAACAACACACTATTAGCACCACAAACACCTTCACTACGTCTTCCCTCCAGTCGCCCCTTTAAAACTCCTTATCAAAAATGGCTTCAAAATGGAAATCAGATCCAGGGTGGAGGTGCAGAATACATTACAAAGTTTTCCAATATTTTCCGGGTGCCGCACCATCAACACGGGGTGAAGACTTTGTCCCCTAAGACCCTACAAATATCCCCGCCACATCTATTTACATATCAGATCCTTCCACGACTAGATACTCAAAGGTTCGTACAGTAATTTCTCCCTCCTCGTCTGTCTGTCTGTCTGTTTCTCTCTGTCTGTCTGTCTGTCTGTTTCTCTCTTTCTGTCTCTCTGTCTGTCTCTCTCTCTAACTGGAAACAAGAATATGTTCATTATTGTATCTTTAAGGAGACAAAGTTTGATGATAAAATGACAAGTCCGTATTGTAATTTATCCATAATTTAGACATAAGATAACGTATGATCTAACTACCTCTTGTTAATAATGATAAACGCAAAATTACCCGCGAAAAATTAACGAAGAAATTTAACCAAGACTCTCTACCCAAACTGGAGGCGTTCTTTCTCTTGTCCTCAGTTCCGGGTGAGGAAACTTTAAAGACCAAATCTTTCAGGATCCTGCCGGCCCCTGGACCACGGGAATCTGTTCCAAGATATCCTGTGTTCTGTCTATCCTGCCAGAGGGAGCGGTTGAGTTACGTCCTACCGAGAGAGGCGTTAAGGATTTGCGTCCTGGAAGGGAGAAGACGGAAGGACGGAAGGAAGGAAGGAAGGAAGGAAGGAGGAAGGAGAGGGAGGAGAATGAGAACAGAATTGTCCCCTCAGAAGCTCCTAGTGGACGGTTCTTGAGCCCTCGCTGTCCCACCCACCACCGCCACCTTCTTTCCTCTGGGGACACTGGCGGCCTGTCTCATATTTATGGCCTTTGTTCCTGTCACACCCTACCTTGTCACGCCCGCCGCCCAACCACACTACCATCACCGACCACACTACCACCACCGACCACACCACCACCAACCAGACACTACAACCAACGACCAAACACGACCACCGACCAAACACGATCACCGACCACACGCGACCACCCCATGTCCACTACCGACCAAACGACCTCAGGACTCTAGCTACTGGTTCATTTCCACCAACGACCAGAAGACCAGACGACCAGATCCCTCCCTGGCAGGCAGCATCAACACCCCTAAGACGTGTCTAGCCCGGGCTTATCCCTGTAATGTTCCCCTCACTCAGGAGGACTCTGGACACGTCTCCTCACTTCCCCTCACCTCTTTCCGTCCCCTCACCTCACATGCCTCCCCTTACCTCTTACTTTTCCTCCCCTTCACCTCTCGTGTCCCCTCACCTCACATGTCTTCCCTCACCACTTACTGTCCCCTCCCCCTCACTCTTCATGTCCCCTCACCCCTCGTCTATCACGTCCCCTCCCCCTATCCTAACCAATCACGTTCTCTCACCCCTCACATCCCCTCACCCACCATGGCCCCCTCACCACTCACCTTCCCTTATCCCTCACTTCCCCTCAGTACTCATGTTCCCTAACTACTAACTTCCCCTCAACCCTCACTTCGTTCGGCCCCTCTAGTTCCCTTCAAGTCCATTCTCCCCCTTTTCCTCGTCTCCCCTCTTACTCCCCTCATCCTCACCTCCCCTCCTCCTTTCCTCCCCTCTGATGAGTGTTCCTTCCTTCCGTCCGTCCATTCGTCTCTCTCTCTCTCCCTTCGTCCCCTCAGATCTGTCTTCCCCTCACCCGTTATCACTCCCCTTCCTTCCTCAATCTCCCCTCATGATTAACTACACCCTTCCTCTCCACTCCCCTTTTCCCCTTCTTGATCTCCCCCTCTCACTTGGCAGGATTTACCTTCCTCTCTTCCTTCTTCTCCTCCTCTTCCTCCTCCTACTCATCCTTCTCTTTTCCTACTCCCCCTCCTATCTTCCTCTACCTCCTCCTTCTCTTCATCCTCTCTTCCCCCTTCTCCACCTTCTCCTCCTCCTCCTTTCTCTCTCCACTTTCGTAAACTTTCCCCCATCTTCCATCACTCTCTCTTTCCCTTAACTTTCTCTTCGTGTTTGATAATTATTGGGGTAACTTTCTATCCCCTGTACAAAATTCTCCCCTTCCCCTCCCATCACTTCTCTTTCCCATCATCTTCCTGTCCCATCACTACCCTCTTCTATCACTAATCTCTTCCATCACCACCCCGTTTCCATCAGTTCCCTTTCCCATCATTACCTCTCTCCCATCACCATACCCTCTCCCATAATCATATTTCCCATCCCTGTCCAAACACTCTCTTCTCACTTACACTCCCCTCTTCCATACCCCTTTCCATTTCCCTCTCATAATCAACTTTTTCCACCACTACTCTCTACCCCACTCGCAACCTCCCTTACTTCCTTCATCTACATCTCTTCCCTCCCAATCATTCCTCTCTTTCCCACCACATTCCCTCTCCTTCCCACCTACTCCTCTCCATTATCCTCTCTCTCACTCCTCTCCTCCAACCCTAACCCCCCTCTCTCTCTCTCTCTCTCTCTCCTCTTCCACACTTCTCCTCTCCCATCCACTTCACTATTCTGTTCCTCTACGCCAAGATATGTTTTGGTCATCGGTCGCCATGTCTCTCTTCCACGCAATTTAATAGGACAGTGTTAGCGGGCAAACTCATCGATCCTCCTCTGAAACTCAATCCTTCCTCCACCACCACCTGAGGGAGAGAGGGAGGGAGAGAGGGAGGGTGGGAGGGTTGGGGGCTTGTCCAGCTATCGCGAGGGAGGGGTGTCAGGTGGTGTGAGAGTGTCTGGTAGCCAAACGGTGCAAGAAGATGTCAGATGGTGTGACTAAGAAGAAGAGTTGAGGGAGAGGTGGGGAGGGGGGGGGTGGTTGTACAGCTGGTGCAAGAAGGCAACAGATGGTGTGACTGAAAAAAAGGAAGCTAGGAAAAAAGGGAGGATGTCCAGCTGGTGTGAGGGAGGTTGTCAGGTGGTGCAAGACGTAAGAAAAAAAGGTAGTCAGGTGGTGGAAGGGTGTGGTAGAGATCCCAGGTGGTGCAAAAACTGGCAGATGGTGTTAGGGAAGGATGCCAGGTGGTGCAAATACAAGGTATAAGGGAGGAGCCAGGAGATAAAGAAGTGACAGATGGTGTGTGTGAGAGAGAGACCAGCTGGTGGAGCATAAAACTGTGGAGCATAAGACAGGAGCATAAGACTGGATAATAAGACCCTGGGACATAGGACTGTGGAGCATAGAGCATATGAGTGGATATAATAAGACAATGGAGCATACGATTGGGGACCATAAGACTGTGGAGCATAAAATTCGAGCATAAAAACTGTGGAGCATAAGGCTGTGGACCATAAAGCTGTGAGGCATAAAGCTATGGAACATAAGATTGGAGCATAAGTCTGTGGAGCATACGATTGGAGCATAGAACTGGGGTACACAACACCCTGGAACATAACACCCTGGAGCATAAAACTGGAGCATGTGGCTGTGTAGAGCAGCAGTCAATCTAACGCCGAGACCTGGAAGCTGCATAGCGGAAGCCTGTCATCAAGCGGCCATTAGCGAGGGAATAGATGGTTGAAAGAGAGAGAGAGAGAGAGAGAGAGAGAGAGAGAGAGAGAGAGAGAGAGAGAGAGAGAGAAAATCCTGTCTCTCTCATTTTGACTTCTCATAACCTAGTCATTGTCATTCATTCCTCTTCCTATCTCCATTCTTCTCTTCTACTTCCCTTCTTCTTCCTTGTCATTATTTCTTCTTCTTCTCCACCTCCTCCTCCTCCCCCTCCACTTCTTTATCTCCGCAATTTTACAATGATTTCAATTAATTTTTCATCGTTTTCCCTTTTTCCCTTCCACCCCCCTCTCCTTTCCATCTCCTTCTCCACAATCCTTTTTTTTTCGTTCTTCTCTATATGATATTGATCTCCTCTTCCACATTCCTCGTTTTCCTTCTACTCCTCCATAGTCCTCCTCTTCCTCCTCCTCCATTCTTCCTTCCCACCTTCTCTTCCATATTCATCATTTTCCTCCTCCCTTCTCCTTCCCATCTCTTCCCTCTCCCCCATTCCCATTCCCATCGTCTTTTCCACAGTCCTTCATCTCACCCAGTTAGTGACCCACCCACCCACCCACTCATCCACTCACCCACCCATCCATCATGACTTCCCCCTGACCGCTATGGCGACAAAACCAACACAGCTGACGTAGTTCCCACAGCACAACCATTTACGCTATTACCGCTGCTCTCCTTCAATAGATTCTCTGATCACTGTCTTGTTCTGTCTCGCACTCTCTCACCCTTTCCCTCCTCCTCTTCTTCTTCTTCCTTTCTCAATTCCTCCTCCTTCCTCGTTTTTCAATTTTTCCTCTTCATCTTTCTCAGTTACTCCTCATCTTCCTCTTCCTTTCATAATTTCTCCTCTTTTCTCCTTTCTGAATTCTTCCTCGCTCCTCGTTTTTTCAATTTTCTCCTCTTCTTCTTTCTCAGTTCTTCCTCCTGCCTCCTCTCTCAATTCCTTCCTTTTCTAGTCGCGATCTACTTGGCATTGAAAGAGAGAGAGAGAGAGAGAGAGAACTGACGTGGATCGTTTACAAAAATTATCCCCCAATTTACCTTGAACTCTAACTTGAGGTCGTCCACATCTGCTGACAACATTCCGCAAACCATTCACCTCACCAGGATCCTCTACCCCCACCCGTCCACCAACTCTGCCCCTTTACAATGAAACGTGAATCCTCCCTTTTCTAGGCTCACGCTTTTATCACACACACACACACAGTCACACACACAGTCACACACACATCCTTGACCACCGAAGGGTCAAGACGTACCTGGCGCTCCTCTCGGAGCAGCCAGGTCAACTGTTAAGTTGGCCCATACCAACTCCCTCCCCTGAACCCTCCTCCCCACCGGAATATCAACAAGTTCTCGCCAGAAGTTACAATTTCATTTAGGAAAGGAACGGAACCAGTGTTAAACAGAGATGAACATTGGTGAACAGTGCTTAAGTCAGTGAGAACAACTCAACAGTAACAGTCGTACCCAAGTTAACCTTCACACAGTGAGGTCCCAGGTACCCAGTGATAACGGCCCATGAGACCCAACAACAACCAGCGATGTGTTATTCCGTCTACGATAGGGAGGCCTGGGACCAAACCTCACTCCTATAACACCATCTGTGAAGGAATTACTTCACCACGTGAAGCCCCTCATAACACCATCTGCGAGGGAATTACTACACCACGTCAGGTCCCTCATAACACCATTTGAGGGAACTACTACATCACGTGAGGTCCCTCCTAACACCATCTGGGAGGGAGTTACTATACGTGTTTGCTGCTCAACACCTACATTAATCTGTATGTTCACTGTATGTTCCTTTACCTTTCTCTAATGAAGGCTTTTGTTTAATCACCAATGTATGTAATAAATCATTTATGTCCAATGTATATTTTCAGCCTTCGGGCTGCAGAACTTTTTCAATAAACCGTTAATTATTATTATCATTATTATTATTATTATTAATATTATTATTATTTTACATTTGGAGAGTTTTATCCTTATCACACTTATGCCCCTGAGCACCTGAGTCCCTGTCAGTAGGTCCACTAAATGTTATAAAAATCCCTGAATATAGACCGTATGTACAGTAAAGGTAATCTTGTAATATCACACACCGCCATAACACAAACTCCTCTAACACTCTCCAGCGAAGCACCAACATTATACCAGCCACTACTGTCAATATACTTAATGCTATTTTAATTAGTAACCTCTCCTGGAACTTAAAATATTTCCAAAATGGCCCAAAACAAATCCAAAATATCTCTATACTTCGTCTTTTCTGTTATATATATATTGTACAGAAATGGGGAAAATAAAAGTCCAGTCACTTCTCTCTCTCCCATCTATGAACCCGAAGCAGTGAATCCGAGACATCACACAATGAACCATCTATGAACCCAACACTGTATATAATGTCTTGGATTCACAGGTTCATGAGTCTCAGGGTTCGTAGATGAGACGGAAGACTCGTAAGACTTTTTTTCCATGACTGTACCTCTATACTAATATGCTTCTAGACTTTGTAAACAATCATGGCCGCCCTGACATGAATTATTATTAGTCTCTCGTTTAGCATGACGCGCCACCACCCTTCCTTATGACTGGTTGGGAAAATATAGAAGTTATTTGTTTAATTTACGATCATCTCATTGCCTCCATATTTCTCCCCTCCATTTTAGATGACCCATTTACCGTTGCATATATTTTTAAATCCGAATATAATTTACTTAAGTTTTTGGTCATCCTCCAGGTCCCTCTCGAAGGTGCTTATGGTACTGTTTCTCTTCTGTTGGTTCATCCTCCAGGTCCCTCTCGAAGATGCTTCTGGTACTGTTTTTCTTCTGTTGGTTCATCCTCCAGGTCCCTCTCGAAGGTGCTTCTGGTACTGTTTTTCTTCTGTTGGTTCATCCTCCAGGTCCCTCTCGAAGGTGCTTCTGGTACTGTTTTTCTCCTGTTGGTTCATCCTCCAGGTCCCTCTCGAAGGTGCTTCTGGTACTGTTTTTCTCCTGTTGGTTCATCCTCCAGGTCCCCCTTGAAGGCGTTTCTGATACTGTTTCTCTCCTGTCAAGTCGTCATCTTAGGTCCCCCTCGGAGGTCTGCTCTACCCCCACGAGGGGAGAGAATCATTACTCTTGTCAAGTAGCTGTTGG
Source organism: Homarus americanus (assembly GCF_018991925.1). NCBI lineage: Eukaryota > Metazoa > Arthropoda > Malacostraca > Decapoda > Nephropidae > Homarus > Homarus americanus. The sequence goes on along the minus strand of NW_024738868.1, from coordinate 486,499 downwards.
TGACGCCGCTTCCTGTTACAGCATCTACTATCAAAGCTTTTCTTTTTACTCTCTGTCTGTTTATCCTGTTTGTGTCTCTGTGTGTCTCCCTCTGTGTCTGTCTGTCTGTCTGTCTATATCTCTGTCTCTGTCCTTTTTCTGTCTATTTGTCTATCTCTTTCTGTCTGTGTTTCTCTCCCTGTCTCTCTATGTGTCTTAGTTCGTCAGGGTGGACCATTAAGGGGGGAAAGTAGTGGAGGGTGGGGGGAAGAGGGGGGTGAGTGGGGGGGGTGGGGGAAGGGGGGGTAGTGGGGGGTGGGGGAAGGGGAGTATGAGGGGGGGGGGGGGAAGGGGTAGTGGGGGAGTGGGGGGGGTAGTAGGGGTGGGGGAAAGGGGAGTAGTGGGGGGTGATCTCTCCCGCCCTTCCCGTGTGGGAGAGCAGGATCACGGGGGCGTTATTTATGGTTCCCAGCTCCTTCAATAAAGCCCCAGGACTTCAGCGACTGGAGGTCCTTCCCTAGCAGTGCCCACGTCTGAGGCAGGGAGATAAGGAGGAAGATATGGGGGAGGATAGGGAGGAAGAGGAGGAGGAGGGAGGTGGAAGAGGAGGTAGCTAGAATGGGGAAGGTAAGGGGAGGATGGGGAGGTGGAAGAGGAGGAGGAGGGAGGAATTGCTGAAAGATAAGGTAAAAGGTAGGAGGATACATAAGAAGAGGGAGGAAGAGGAAGAGAAGGAGAAGGAGAAGGAGGAGGAGGAGGAGGAGGAGGAGGAGGAGGAGGAGGAGGAGGATGGGAAAGAAAGAAGAGAAGGGTAGACTTTAAGATATGGATGAAGTAAGTAAGGCAGATAAAGGATTAAATGGAGAAAAAGGATAGGTCAAAGAAGAACAGGAGAAGGGATGCAGGGGAGGAGGAGGAGGAGGAGGAAGAAGAATCACTGAGAGATAGAGAGAAAGACTAAGTGAAAGACAGAAAGAAGGATAGGGAGATTAAAGGGAGGAAAATAACTCCAAAGAAGATAAGGAGGAAAATAGCCAAGAACCGGTGGAGAAATGGAAAGGAGGAGGAGGAGGAGGAGGAGGAGAAGGAAGAGGAAGAGGAGGAAAAGCAAGAGGAGGAGGAGGAGGAGAAGGAAGACGAAGAGGAGGAGGAGATGGAGGAGAAGGAAGAGGAAGAAGAAGAGAGGAAGGACTCGTTGGCAGACAGGAGAGAAAGTAAAGAGAGAAGAAGAAAAGTTTCTGAAAGATAAGAGACGAAGTTAGAAAGTTAGGAAGGGAGGAGGAAGACTTACTGGAGGAGGAGGAGGAGGAGGAGGAGGAAGAGGGGGGAAGAAAGAGGAGGAAGAGTCTTTGAATGAATAGAAAGAAGTAAATAGGAGGAAAATAAGGATGAAGTAAACAGAAGAAGGAGTAAGGGAGATTAGGGGAAGAAGGAGGGGGTAAGGAGAAGAAGGATTCCCTAATAGCTAAGGAGGCCGAAGGGAGAACGATAAGGAGAACTCCCTGAAAGATAAGGAGGTCGGGGGTACGTGAAGGACTCTTGTAAAGTAGGAAGGAAGGAAGGAAGGAAGGACGTCAATTACTGGTACCTTTAAGGAGGAGCAGCGGAAGGACACGAAGGATACATACTAATGAAAGGATCGTTACCGACATACATACAGAGGCAAGCCAGAGGGGCGCTACACTGGATGAGTCTCTCTCTCTCTCTCTCTCTCTCTCTCTCTCTCTCTCTCTCTCTCTCTCTCTCTCTCTCTCTCTAACACCCAATAACCTACACATCAGGATATTCAAGTTACCCCTTCACCAACGACCCCATTTTCTGTTGTTTCTTCCCCCTTTTCCCCCAGACTAATAAGCCCTCCTGGAAAATCCGCCATTAAGAGGTGAGTAATAAGACCCATCACTGGGTAATACGGCAAGAACGAGAGCAATCCTCCTCCCTAATCTTTCTCAATTAGTCCCGGCTTCCTACATCCCTCTCGCTCTCGCTCTCTCTCTCTCTCTCTCTCATTATCTTTCTTAGGGAAATTTAACACGTTTTATATGGCGGTGTATACAGGCGCTGGAAGAGGTTAATGATAGAATATTGTTATGAGATATCTTAAAGGTTTGTAGGTTAGCTCGGGGTCTCTCTCTCTCTCTCTCTCTCTCTCTCTCTCTCTCTCTCTTTCTCTCTCTACTATCATAGTCAGTATAATCATTATCGTCGTTGTTAATACGATCATTATTATTAACATCATTATCATCACCACTTCATCAAAAGCATCACCATTAGACTTTTCCAAAAGAATCCATCAAAAATGCGTGACCAGGAACCGATCAGCAGCTGTGTTAGGAGTCAGCAACGATTGGTTGTCCCATGTTAGCCGCAGGGATGGGCGGGGGTGCAGTGAGTAGCCTAAGACGAGAGAGGGCCGGGGGCGTGCTAAAATTTTTCCAAAGGAGTCAATTACCACAACTAATTTTATATTGTTACTGAGAGGAAATAAATCCGAATATAAAGGAAACTATATTATCTTAGCCTATATTTAGTTAGTATATTGTGAAGGTATTCTATAAGGGTGGTGGAGCGTGCTGGGATTATGTAGGCTTCAGTACATAATTTATTTCAGTTTACATAGCCAGTGTGCTGTTGGTAATTAGCATATTAAATTGCTCTTATGTAAATGCAGTTTGTATACGGTATTAGTTCATAATGTTTTATGTATAACCTCAGCTTGTACTAACCCTGAAATAATGATGACTATGTACAGTCGGTCACAGGATATAATATACACACTGTAGCTTAAAGTTCCGAAAATGATCTGGTAACGTTGAAAATGCGCTTCTAGACGCATGATGAAACTCAGCTCACCCCCCACCTGTAATCTCTAACTATTTTCTGTTTCCCCTTCTTTATTCTTCTATTTACTCCTCTTCCTTCCTTTACTAATCCAAACATCAGAACAAAAAAAGTAAGGTAAGAGAAAAGGTGGGGGAGGAGGAGGGAGCTGTACGATAACTGCAATCCCATTCGGCAACAAGTTTACTACCATTGGACACAATATATTACTTGTAATATAAACACAAGTCACTAGTAAAACATTCACAACAAATGTATTTATAACATATATGTAGGAATAAAACATAAATTACAGGTCATTTTGTCTGTTCTGTTCAGGACAGTGTTACCAGATATTTTGTTCTCAAACTTGATTAAATACCCTAACCTAACCTAACCTAACCTAACCTAACCTAACCTAACCTTACCTAACCTAACCTAACCTAACCTAACCTAACCTAACCTAACCTAACCTATACCCAACCTACTAAACCCAACTTACAAATTTGACCAAGTACAGTCAATTCAGTGTGTGTGTGTGTGTGTGTGTGTGTGTGTGTGTGTGTATGCAGGTGTGTGTGTGTATAGATGTATGCGTCAATGTATGTGTATGTGATTATTTCTGTAAAAAAGTGTGTATATGTGTATTGTCTGTGCCTGTGTGTGTGTGTGTGTGTGTGTGTGTGTGTGTGTGTATACCAGCACTAATGGCACCACTAAACCACAAACACCACTACCCATACTGCCATTAACTCAGTGATGGCGGCGATCCCCAAAGCCATTAACCTTTGAATACTAGCACTCAGGATGCCACTAACTCACAAATGGTGGTACTCAAAGCATCTACACCCCACACTCCATCCTACACCCTCACCACACCCCCCCCCCTTCCTATAGGCACTGGCACCATTACGCCACTAAGCTACGGTAATGAGCACTAATGAACTATTGTACCCATAGGTAACATTGTAACTCAATTTTTGCCGTAACCGGATTCGAACTATATAAAATATTCTAATAACCGGATTCGAACCTCATAAAATATTCTCATAACCGTATTTGACTCCTATAAATGTTATGATAACCGGATTTGAACCTCTATGAATGAATCTTAAAATTTGGATTCGAACCCGTGCAAAGTTCCTTACCCAGATTCGAAACCTTGATGTATTTTCGTATTTGGATACCAACCCAAATACCGGGATTCGTGTTAGGTTAGGTAAGGTTAGATTAGGTTAGGTTAGGTTAGATTGGGTTGGGTTAGGCTAAGTTAGGTGCAGAATTAGAATTAGAATAGATTACACTGGATACTTAAGCTACACACACACACACACACACACACACACACCAGCAGTCAACCCCCCCCCCCTCCACTCACTCCAACCTGAGCCTCCTGACAGCAACAAGGACGGCGGCGGTGAGTCTGACACCCCGGTACGTCAGGCGGCGCTGCTGACATTAAGCGCTGACGGCTACTCACCTACGGAGTGCAAAGCAGGAAGGAATAACTGTTGCTGGCGGTGAAGGGCTTGGTGAAGGGCTTGGTGTAGGGGGTGGCTTGGGCGTGGTTTGTTCAAAGTACCTTAAAGTGTGGGGGTGGCTTGGGAATTGTACTTGCTTGCAAGAGTTCTTTGGGGGATGGCTTCATGCCGGGCTTGTTGCGTTGGGGTGGTTTGGTGGGTTTTGGAGGGTGGTTTGGTGGGGGTGACTTAGTGGGGATAGCTTGGTGGGGGATGGCTTGGTGGGGATAGCTTGGTGGAGATGGCTTAGTGATGGTGCCTGATGGGGTGTGGCTTGGGGTTTTGGGAAGAGATAGCTTAGGGATTGGGCTTGGTGGAATGGGTGGCATCTCCAAAGTGGCTTTATGTGGCTTAGTGTGGCTTGCTGGGGAGAAAGGGTGATAGAAAGAGACGTGGGGAGGGGAGGAGATGGCTTAGCACGGATATATGTCAGTGATCAGAGGGACGGCTAGAGGATGGGGCTATCTGGTCGAGCTGGATGGATTCAAGTGGTCAGCTCCAGCGGTGATATTTGTCCGGCTGAGCACTTGTCGTTCTTATTGGTCCTCCATGTTGAAGATACGGGCCAGAATACGCTTTTTTTTTATACTTTTTTTATGGAGATATTTGGTTGATGAGAGAATAAATTAAATCGCAGAGACGCAACCTAAGGTAACGCAATCTAACGTAACTTAATCTAACGTAACCTAATCTAACGTAACCTAATCTAACGTAACCTAATCTAACGTAACCTAATCTAACGTAACCTAATCTAACGTAACCTAATCTAACGTAACCTAATCTAACTAACTTAATCTAACGTAACCTAATCTAACATAACCTAATCTAACGTAACTTAATCTAACGTAACCTAATCTAACGCAACTTAATCTAACGTAACCTCTAACATAACCTAATCTAACGTAACTTAATCTAACGTAACCTAATCTAACGTCTAACGTAACCTAATCTAACGTAACCTAATCTAACGTAACCTAATCTAACGTAACCTAATCTAACGTAACCTAATCTAATAACCTAATCTAACGTAACCTAATCTAACGTAACCTAATCTAACGTAACCTAATCTAACGTAACCTAATCTAACGTAACCTAATCTAACGTAACCTAATCTAACGTAAGCCAATCTAGCGTAACCTAATCTAACGTAACCTAATCTAACGTAACCTAATCTAACGTAAGCCAATCTAGCGTAACCTAATCTAACGTAACCTAATCTAACGTAAGCCAATCTAACGTAACCTAATCTAACGTAACCTAATCTAACGTAAGCCAATCTAACGTAACCTAATCTAACGTAACCTAATCTAACGTAACTTAATCTAACGTAAGCCAAGCTAACGTAACTTAATCTAACGTAACCTAATCTAACGTAAGCCAATCTAGCGTAACCTAATCTAACGTAAACTAATCGAATGTAACTTGACCTAACCTAAGGCAATCTGACCGAATGTGGTATAATCTTGACTTCACTTCAGCTAAATTGACTTGACCTAACTAAAGATGACCTGAGTTAACCCAACTTAACCTGAGTTAACCTAATTTAAAATAATCTCATCTGAGTTAACCCACCTTAGCCTAACCTAACTTGACCTAATTTAAGTTAACTTATCACGAACTTTCTTAACCAAACTAACCTGGGTTAACACAATGAAACCTAACTTGACATAAATTTCCCTAACTTAACATTATTAAACATTACCTAAGATGAACTAACCTAATCTAACAATAACCTAACCTAACCTAACCTAACCTGACCTGACCTAACCTAAACCCATCCTAACTTAAATTTCCGGTTGAAAAGAAATAAGATGGCAGTTTGGATTTCCAGGGGAGCCCGAGGTTGACTTTCCCTCGTAAATGGAGATTTAAGGTCGCACCTAACTGGTTGACTCACGCGAGAGCAAACACGAAAGATAACTCACAAAATGTCGAGAAAAGTACACTGAGACTCTCACTCAACAAGAGACATTCAGGTAACAGTAATTAAGGGAAAATATAGAACTTGAGGAAACTTTGTAGCTCAAGGTAAGTAATCATGAAGTTTTAAGTACGATCATTCTGTACCCAGACTATACCTCAGAATATAGATTTTTTTTTTTTTTTTTTTTAGAGTTTCAGCGTCATTTCGAAGCCATTTTTGTGTTACGGCTTAAATCTCGCCTGTTGGATGCTATCTT